>NW_020455485.1:470830-485548 GCF_003342845.1 Nothoprocta perdicaria
GGACAACACAAAAAAAAAAAGTGACCTAGTGGTGCACCTGGGTGTGACCTTCCGAAACAGCCACTGCTCCCAGCCTGTGTTCCTGCTCCTACGCCATGGAAAATGTGTGGTGGCTTATCCCACTTCCACTGACAAATAAACCGCTCTGCATTTATCTTTGCTAGGAGTAAGCACCTACGGAGTCATCACCGTGTGGCTAAGCACAGTAATGCCACTGCCTGGCTCACCTCCTGATAACTGGTCCTAAAAGTGGTTCTGTGCTGTGTTGCTTTGTTGATGGTGTGCCAGGCCCTCACCAGACACATGGGCACTTTGCTACCACAGGACGGCAGCAATCAAGGTCTGCAGAGCTCCAGCAAGCCTTAGGGTTATTCTTGAAAGTACCAGTGTAACCTGGCACTATGGTGCTACTCAACATATACAAGCTCATGAGGATGAGGAAACTCCCTACCCTTGAGCACGACATTCCTCACAGTTGTCTAAAACCTGTAGGTATACAGACCCCAATGTCTCCATTTGGGGACCAAACTCTGAGCTCAAACTCAGAGGTTGGTTGGGGACCAACCTCTGTTACGTTACAGATGATGCTCGATACAATGCTTTTGATGGTCAGAGTGAAAACCTCCTATAAAGGTATCCTGGAGCACCAAGGGAAAAATCCAAAGCTTGTGACCCTGAGCTTAGCATAGCTCATGAAGCACTGATGGGTATGACCCAGAGCGCTGCACTAGACTGGGAGATACTCCAGTTACCAGGCTCTGCTTCTGCAGGGAGAGGACCAGAAAAAGCATAGACCATTGAATCACTATTTTAGTTAGAGCATGTCCAAGTCTCTATGGAACTTACCTTACATTTATTCTGCAAACTGTCAAACCACCCTAGCTGAGCTGAGCTCTGTATGGTGGTAGTGGTTAGTATTTTAACAGGGTCTGCATGGATCAGGGGAAGGAGGCCTTTGATGCTTACCAAGCCAAGAGCACAATTTTGGGAAGGAGGAAGGAAAACACGTATATTATTGACAAATCACGACAGGATTTGGAGGACATTCCATATTGTATCATATTTTGGACTAATATCACCACACTGATCTTGTTTCATCCATGTTCGGAGAGAAATCTTATTTTTCTCCTGCTATTTCAGGTATGTTTATATACATACATATATATACACACACACACACACACACACACACACACACACACACACACACATAAATATATGCATATACTTTTATTTTTTTCCTCTACTAGACTAGCAGCTCTTATAATTTGCTTTTTTACAAGGCTCTGGTGCTTCTGGCAGCCTGAGCATGCAACCAAAACAGGCTGGCATACATTGGTATGCCACACTAAAAGTTGCTTTGACCGGTTCCTTCCCACTCTCATCCACCTACGTACACTGCTTCATGACTGATTTGAGCAGAACAACTAAGATTAAGCAGCTGTAAAATACACCTGCCCTTCACACGCAGCCCTGCTCAATTACATGCCTTTAACTTTGTGATATAGAGTATTTATGCTGTAACATAAATACATTTCTTTCCTCTACCACTGTTCTTGATCAATCAATAGTTTGAAACAGCAGGAGGGAAATGAAGTAGTGATGTAGAAAAAAAAAAAAAGAGTTGAGGCCGTAAATAGCCAAGTAAATACTTTTATGACATTCTGTCCCATCCAGTGGGGCCTACAGCTGCATTGGGCCATGACCAAATCTATTAATAGGGCATACAGAGCATTTGTAGTCCTAAAGCAATGCTCCTCAAACTTTTGAGCCCATTTCTTCTCCCTCGTGTCGATAAAAGCCCTTTGGTTCTTAATAACAGTAGTTGGTTCCTCAGAAATAGACTGAAAAGTCTCAATCGAGTAGTTTAGGAGAAAATCCTAGTCTCCATTTCCTGCTCTCTGCTCAGCTCTAACCACTAGCATGGAGAAAAGAAACTCATCCCTAACACAGAGGGGGGCTGCCCCTCGAGTCCCTGCAAAGCAACATGCATGTCCACATGGGAAGCAGTCTCCTTCATCCCTGTCTGTAACAGTATGGAAACAAGCAGGCATTTCCACACTACAGTTTATTTCAGTTTGATGTCTAAAGTAGGTCAGCTGAACCATGTCCTGTTTGAAGTTTCTGTTTGCCCCTATTGGCTGTAAAGTAGATCATTAAAGTTCAGAAAGATGATTTCCATCCCCCTCAAGAAACACGGGATAGGGGGGAGGGAAAGATCAGATGTTTAACGGGATTACAGAAGATAATGAGACTGGTTGCTCCAAGAAGATATCTGAAACACCCTTGGGCTGTTGCAACGCCTTTCCCCTATCAAAGATTGATCTGTGGGTGGAGATAGAAGTAACTGCAACAGCTCTTTGATTAATTCCTCTCTTTCTTTTCCCATGATTGAGGAAGGGACTTGATGTCCCCGAGGGTAGTGGATGTTTTCTGAAGGAAAAGGCCCCAAAGATTTGGAGTCCAGCAACTGCCTGCAGCACTGTCTGAAACTCAGGAGGGAAACCGTGTTTGGTGGGAAAAAGCAGCAGATGAGTAGGAGAGGAGTTTGGGAGAGAAAAACTCCAGAGAGAGGGTGTACCCAGTCTCCAAAGAGACAGAAAAGAGAAGTCAGCCAGAGAACAGCAGAGGAAACAAGCATGAGGGAACAGATGGGGAAACAGGCAGTGAGGAAATAGCCAAAGACTTGAGACCCAGCCCTGGAAAACAGGAAAGAAGAAGAAAAAGCAAACTGCAATGACAGCAGAAGAGATTAAATGAGAGCTGTTGTTGGAAACGGGCTGGAGAAGGTCCTGCATGGAAACGGGGGAAATCTGATCTCACTCTGTATCAGGGCAGTTCAGTCACCACAGTAAGTCCAGGCTATATTCAGATTTACACTTCGAGAGGAACCTGAGCAAAGCCAGCCAGGCTCTTTGGGAGACCACTCTGACTTCAGTGCTTCAAGCAAGGCTGGTGCATAAATCACTCTTGGGCTGGCTGTATGAAAATATTTTTTTAACTGCGTTACCTAAGCCAGGATCCTAGTCACCCCAGATAAGTGCCAGTAACCTTTTCACACCTTGCAAGGTCTCCTCTCACTCCAGCTGCTTTTGGCATGTACACAGCAGGTTTGCCCGGGGCTCCTTCTTCAGCCAGCGGAGCAGTGGAGCTGGAAGCATATGGGAATCATTCAGCCCATCAAAGGGCAGAGCTGCCCTCAGGCCTATGCAAGGACTGCAGAAGAACCTAAAGAAATGATAGCCCTAATTTAGGCCCAAAGGTCAAAAGTTAGAGGGGATGAATCTGGTATACCTATCCATAGAAATAGGGAATATATGTGGAAAAGTCAGTGTTGTGTAGTAGGGTCTAACAATGCTGTAGTGAAAGTAGGTGAGTCATCTCATCAGCAGAGAGGACTGCAGCTTTATGCACAATAAGCACCACTTATTGCATAATTAGCATTGCCACACAGTGCACGAGCTAGTCAGTGCCTTGACCACAGCTCCCCGTATCGCACATTTCAGGTCAGCAACTAGCTTTTGGTGTCAGATTTAAGATAATACTGTTGTGGATGACAAAACATTACTGTAAATTTATTAAGCTGTTAAATACGCACTTAGAAGCACCTGTTGAAAAATCCTCTAGTGCGTTAATTGTACCTCATGGTTCAGAGATAAACATGCAGGCTTTGTAGGAACCAAAATAAAACATTGTTTAGAATTTTAGACATTAGGCATAAGTGAAAAGGTCAAGAATAATTAATATTTGCCTACTTTTCACCAATTTCTTAGTTGGTGGAAAGCTTGAACATTTCTAGCTTTAAGGGCTAGACATGATGAGATATTTTGGCATGGTCAATTGGTTTTTATGGTGTATCATACTCTATTCATTTTGATCTACAGAACTGGTTCTGAGGGCAGGAAGAAAGCCCAAGGAAAAAGTGAGTACAACCAAATCAAGATGGGATTTCAAGAGAAGTTGAAAAGTTACTTTCTTTCCCCTTGCCTTTTCTTCTCCTATTTCAGCCAATGGTGCTAGCAATTAGCACATTGCCAGTATAGTGGTTTCTTTTCAGGCTGCTCCCCACGTTTGAGACCGAATGTGAGTTCCTAAGGCAGAAGATAAGTGTCTGTGTCATTCAACAGCCAGGAAGCCTCTACCTCCCCCAAGAAAAGCCCAACACTAATGGGCTTTGCGGTTGGCCCCCAGTCTCCTTGAACTGGGACTCCCTGAACTGGGGCTTTGCCCTTCCAGGTGACCCCAGAACTGGTGCAGAGGGATTGCATGGCCCAAGATGTGCTCCTCCTGCCACGTGATCCAGTTAATTGGTGGAGATCTCGGTTTCATGGCCATTCCGTTCCATTTCAATGCCGTGGGAGGAACCTGCATGTGTTGTCAGTAGAAATGTGACCATAAGATGAGTGAGAGAACATAGCAAAATAAGAGGAAAACACAAAGACAGTAGGAAACTCTGAATACAGAGGAAAAATACAGGAAGGAGGCATGGCTGAGACTTCAGCTTGCTACACATTTTGGTTTTGTCTGACCTTCTTCTTACTTCTTTTCTTCATTTAACAATTGTTAGAATAATGCACATGAAAAAGAACATCCATCTTGATTCAGTCTGGCTTTCAGGACACATATGCACTTTATTTATTAAATAAAACACTAACATCTCTTAAATGAAGAGCATTATGGGTAAATGTCTGATGTCATGGATTTAGATCCCTATCAGGACCTATATTAATAATATCAATGTCCAACTGTTAGTGGACTTCTCTTCCAATGAGTGCTTTGTTAAATGTATACAGAAAATTTATTTTTCCTATGGTTTTCTTCTCTTTAACAGGATTTGACTTGTTGGCTCTGGTGCGGCATGCGAGTTGTTTGTATAAAGCTTTGAAATAAATTACTGAATGGTGCTATATAAATACTGCATGCATTGAATTGTACTATTTTATTGTGCAACTAAAAGATTTCCTGTTCTATACCATTATACGATTTGTTATTTTCCATCATGCACATTAGCTTCCATTCAACTTCTGCACAAGGTAGAACTCAAATTAAATTTACAAGCACACCTGAGCAAAGCTAGTTAGCTCTGGCCAGATCATATTTCCATGATTAAATGACGCTGGCTGTTATGACACGTTGCAAGAAAATGCAGCTATAAATCTCCATCTCAGTTTATTTCCAATGCTTCATTGTGCTGCAGAAACTGTTTTAGTTTCCAGTGAGCAATAGGCTACACATAGGACTGAGCCACCCTGAGCAGATGTGTTAGCTGCTTACTCTGAGGAGATAAGAGTACAATGCTGCCTTCCCATGAGCTTTCCCCTCAAGGACCTTCCCATGCTACACAAACATTAATAAATTGATCTTCGCTGCACCCCACTGCAGAGTTTATTAACCGAGGAAATTGGTTCCCAGAAAGATTTAGCAACTTGCTCAAGGCCAGAGAGTATGTCCACAGCAGAGAGAGTGAAAACGAGCTGAGGGACTGCGCTTGAGGCCACCAGTTATTGCCATTTAATATTTAACACTCTCAGAAGCGGATGGATTGTGTTTTCAGAGAATACGGCACAACATGCGGGTGGCAAGGCAAGCACATGTGGAGAGTTGGCCAGCGTGCTTCTAGGAATGGTGAGGAGGACACATGGCTCCCGTGGGATGAAGAGGCATTTCTGCACGGCTGCTTGAGGATGTGGGGAGCGTGATGGCCATGTCCTCACCACCAGAGTGCTGGGACACTGTGGTGCATCTCCATGGGCTCAGGAGGCTACTGGAGGCTGTGTCTGCCAGACTGCATGAGGAGATCCAGAAAAAGCCTGGTCCCACGTGCACCTGGGTCATGCCTGGTTGAGTTCCCATCAGTTCCCACACGGCTCTGGCTGAGTTCCCATCAGTGGCAAAGAGGGTTCAGGGGAGATACGAGGTGGTGACACGTGCCCAGCTCGAGACCTGAGAAATACGAGGTGTGGGCAGGGTGTGCACCCGAGACCATGGAGGCCAGGGCAGCTCAACTCTGGTTAGAGTCCACAGTTTTTACAAACGGTTTGACCATTTTCCATTTTATTAAGGTTTCTCTTTTTCCAGATGCTTATACGGTTGCTAAAATTTGACCGTTTGGAGTAAAGTTTTCCAATCCAGGTGTTTGCCTCAGGCTGAGTAATTTCAGATAGGGTGGGGAGGAGAAATTCATTTAGAGCTGTTCCTCATGGCCAGCAGTCAGGATGAGAGGAAAGGCTTATATTAAGAAAATGCTGGCAACTTCACCTTTGAAACTCTTCAGTGCTCTGTGAGTGAAAAGACCAGCATGTGAAGGGAAGGAAGACACAGAAGACAAGGTACTGGGCTGTCAGGCAACAACTCAGATTGAGGACCATAGGGGAAAAGATGGGTGGAAGACTGGATGGGCTGAACTGGCACAGGCAGTGTGTACCATGACTGAAAATAGAAGGAAGCTCCTAAAAAGCACAGAGAGAACCTAAAAAACCCACAGATTGGACTGAATGGAACTGAGCCACTGAGACTGGGAAAGGTTTGCAAGACAAAGTAGAGGGATTTAGGACAAGGGTAAGCATGTAAAGTTTTTGTATCCATGTGAAAGCACTGATCTGTAGCTCCCATTGGGTATATCCAAGTGAAAGCACTGGTCTATAGGTCCCGCTGGGTCTGTTCCTGAATTTCTCCACTCCACTGCTGTCTACATATCTGTGAAACCACTGGTGGCAAGTCTCCTCTCCCATATAGAATTGGCTCTTACCCTGCAAGAATATTCCTTTTACCCTGCTGGCAAATCTCAAAACAGTGGATTGTACCCTCCTGACAAGCCATGTGGGTATCAAGTAATGTCAGTCTAGTCTCTTTAATTTTCTCCTTAAATACACACACATATTGGGGGTTTCTTATCTCAAAGCCTTCAATCTTATGCCGTGCACTAAAAGAGCACTGCCCAGCTGATGAGCACCTATTCAATCTGTTATTCCCTGGTGTATTCCTGATTTAAAATCCTGAAGTATTTTCTTTATGCAGTTCTCTGTAGTGCTTGTCACTGCAGTAGGAGATCTTCATGAATATTACCTGGTTCGTTTTATCACAAATATCACAACATTGTCCTTTTTTGGCAAATGGGCAGCTAAGTCAGCACTGCAGCTGCCCAGTTTGAACCCATGGGGACTTGATCTTTTAGAGCACTTACTGGATGATATGATGCTGTGAATCACCAAAGCATAGCTCTCCCTGACTCAGCCGAGATGAAGAGCTCAGCACTTCTGCAAACCAAACCGCTGGGCTTGGAAGTCAGGCACCTAGAAAATAAAATTAGAGCCCATCTGTGAAAAGCTTGGCTGAAAAACACTTGCCAGCACTCCAGAACAAAGGAGGAGGTAGGATCCAGGGATGTAATTTTGTACGTTCTCTTTTCACAGTCTCCTTCTTCATTCACTTCTAGCTTTTGTAATGTAACATCAAGTAAAGGTCTTGCCACAGAATAGGTCTAATTTGTGTATTGAATGAAGGGGTTGGGAGGAAAAATAGTCTCTGACTGTATAGTTAAAACTGTGTCTGAATAATCCATATATGCATGGGGGCAGAATTAAGGTAGCAAAAATAATTCTAAATTAGCCTTTTCTAACTTTTGTGTGCTTGCTTTTCCAAGATACTTAGCAATCTTCCAAAGCAGAGTTTTGATTGTTTTGGAACAAAGCATATTTACTCTAATTCTGCATAGAAAATAGCTCGTCCTCTCTTTCTTACCAAATATTTTTGCAAATGGTAGGGTGCCCTTCCCTTGACATTCCTCACTAGCTTGGGCTCGACATTTGACAATGATAAACGCACGTCCAGCTCAGCATTTCTAACACCACCTACCTGCTCTGCCTCTTGATTCGCTAGAATTTCAGCAATGTGCTGGTTCACAGCAGATAACCTCCTCTCCCTTCCTGGGCTGCGTGTGTGTTTGTGTGTGTATTTGTATGGGGGGTGAGGAAAGAGTGCATTTCTCATCTCCTCAGCATTTATTACATTCCTCTTTACCTCCTCTGCAGCAATAAATCAATGCTACTTGTTATAGGCTGCTCCCCGAGCAATGTCTTGGAGCAGGAGAGGGAGTCTCTCCTGGTTGCAATGTCTTATGTGTTTTATAAAAACAAAAAGATGAGTGAAGAACCAAACCAACCCCAGATCCTGCTTCCTCCCATTTGGAGAGGAAGGGCCCTATTGGGGCTGTGCCAGCTGCACAACCTCTTGCTGCTGGCACCCTGCAGCCTTATGCTGCTCTATGGGCAGGAGAAGGCAGCGTGTCAGTAGGATGACCTCTCTGTAAGTAAAAAGATGTTTTTCTAGAACTGCTGACCATGTCTTGCAGGCAGCTCCAGGGCTGGGATGCTGGACACCCTATTCCTGTATGTGTGCTGAGATGGATGCGTGCTCTTTGCACTCCTGCAGCGGGCTAATGGCAATGAAACCCTAAAAACAGGCTGTGAAAGAAACAAAATATAGCCTGATTATTGTTTACTCTGAGAAGACCAGAAGCAGAGGCACTGGTGCTTGGAGAAATTCTAATTCAAGCAACATCACAGTGGCTTGCAGCAACTCCTTGTACAAACTGCCCAGAAGGACTCTGCCTTCTAGTTTGTTGCCTTCTGTCTAATTGCAGTAATCTGTTTTTCCCCATACAGAATTATTAATTTTCTACGGTAAAAAAAAAAAAAAAAAAGACCTTTATACATACCAGAGTTAGATATCTCCAATGAGAAATATCTGAAAAGACAGGCTGGAGAAATGCAAAGAAAATAGACTGTGGTGGTGCTGGAGAAGGCAAGAAAGGCAGAAGGGAGTTTTCTGCAATAGAAATGCATGACTGATCCAAGCCCAGAAGGAGAAAAAAATATCTGGCTCATCTGCATATGGGATCAAATGAAACAGGCAGTTATAAAGTTAAATATCTTTTTTTTTTTCAGCCTTAATCCTTTCAGATTTTAACTGGGGTAATTCATCTGGGAATCTTCATGCAGAATTCATTGAGAGCCTTTTGCAGGCAGACTCTTAGAGTTTGAAGTTCAGAAAGAGATCTTGATACATTAGTATGTTTTTGTCGTTGTTGTTGTTCATTTTCTTTCTTTCTTTTTTTTTTTTTTTTTTTTTTTTCTGTGGCTTTGCAGGCATATTTTACTTTTTCTTTCTGGAGTGGCATGCAGGGAAGGATTGAGCCCCTTCATGTAAGTGACAGACTTTAACAGCACCATTTGTCGGCAACACCCTTGGGGAAAAAAACCATACATACACTTTTTTTCCTCTCTGCCTTACTTAAACTTTGCTTGAGCTTTTCTTAAAATGGCTGCCTCAAGCGATGGAGAAACAGGGCCTGTAACATGAGCTGGAAACAGGAAAACAGCATGGACACGAGCTCAGATTCCTTCTCCTGCTCTCATTTTGACCACTTCCCACTGGAACGCCTTCCCGGCCCCCTCAGCCTGATTTTTGACATGATCTGTCTGCATGGGTCCCTGTACATTTCCAGACCCTTTGGCGAAGGTGACATCCTCTCATGAGGCTGGTCTACAGCATCCACCTCTCTGCCAGGGGGGACTGTGGTGGTGTTGTCTTGGCACTGCCAAATGCACATCTGGTGCAGCAGAGTGGCAGGCCTGGCATGCAAGAGAAAACCTGGTTTGGGAACGGGGGAAAAGCAATTTTGGGACAACAGTTGGTGTTTTGTGGACCAGAGATCTTTGAAGCATTGCTCACACCTTGTCTGCTTGCAAAACTGAATCCCTACATATCTGCATCTTTAAAATCATGCTTGAGAGCTGATGGTCTCCCTACCTAGCGCTGTGCTGCAGTTCTGCTTATCTCTGGCTAGCCGAGCCCATTGAGATGAGCAGCTATTTAAGACACAATGAATTATCCACAGCCTTGCTGTCTTTTCAGATCTCATTTTTCCACAACTCTCTCACTCGCTGATTATAATTGCCCTTTAATTGCTTGTATAATTTCAGTTACATAACAAGTAAGCTGTACGGTAACTGCCAAAAGTATCTATTAAGGTCTTTTTTTTCATCATTAATTGAGTTTAAATAACTATACAACTTGCCTTACTCCTGGGAGAACGGTGAGTTCATTCAATGAATGGGTTTTCTTCACATACTGCTTGCTTATTTGGGGCATAAGTTTATCAGTTTCCTCTATAGAGATTGTTATTTATATCTGGTGATGCTGACCAAACATCCTTAATGTGGACAAAAGGATTGCACGGTTTATGCAATCAAATGCTGTAAAGATATCCAGCAGTGTGAAAGCAGTCAAGAGCCAAGAGAGACAATTCATCAATGTCACTAGTGCTGTTTCTATTTTACATACCAGCTAGATGCTGAACTGGAAGAAATCCAGGATCCTCACAGGGCTGAGATGGCGATAGGACAAGCCCTTTCCAAGGGCCTCTTTTATCATGTTCAAGATAGGGAGAGATCAGATACTGGGTTATATTCAGTCAATTTGCTTGCATAAAGCAACAGTTAAATATTGGTAAGCTTTAAGTGGATGGTAGATGTCTGTTCTTGAAGAAAACATGGATAATCTCAGGTGAGTCTGTTTTGAGACTTGCTGTCCCCTAGATAAATTAGGAGGGGACCATGACAGCAACAAATGTTGTTGGAGACTCTTCCAAACTTTCACTATGTAGGAAGGCTGAATTTGGAGAAAGAATTGAATTTTTACCTTTGAGGAAAATATATGGAGCCTTGTTTCCTGGAATGCCACACTGGGTGGAGATAATTTTCTCTAAGAGATAGGCTGAGAATAATGGGTTGTACAGACTTTCAAGAGTGACAAGAGCATTTTCAACTCAAAATGAGGCAGCTGGAGTCATTAAGAAAAGTGCAATTGAACCAATCTAGGTTATTATCAGAATGGATTGTTTTCAAATAAGGTCATATAAATGTGAACATATATTAAATCATCAAACAAGAAACCTTGTTCTATTTTATCTATTTTAATACTGTTTTTAATTCATCTTTATCTGCTTCTTAATTTTAATTCATCTTCTTTAATTCATCTTTTATCTGCTTTCTTAATTTCTTATTTTTATGTCTTGGTAAATACAAAAACATATTTCTTAAATAAAGTATGGCTCTCTAAGCTACATTTTGCCTGGTTCTTAATGTTAAACACAAGTATAAGAAGTGCTAGAGGATACACTAGGGGCTGCTGATTTAAACAGCCACGTAGCTTAACATACGCTTATTTGTAAACTTCACTTTCATTGTGTTTATTATACTATGGAATAGTGGATGACACACTGTTGTGTTTAAATTCCATTTATGCCAGATTCTACACGCACATAAACTGTAATTAAAATCAAATGAAAGAATATATTTATAAAAATGAGAATTGATCTGGACTTTTAAGATTTTACATTACATCTTCTTATCCCATAGCCTGGAAGAGGAAAACAAGCTCTCCTAGTTCTCCAACTCTTAAATACACTCAGCTCAAAATGAGTAAGATAATGGACTGAATTACAGCCAGCTGTCAAGTATCCAAGGTCTGTTTATCTGGGTTGCAGGTTATCTTCCCCATGGATGGAGCGACTTGTGCTGGCTCAGTGCAGAGGTGTCTGTTAGTTCAGGTGTAGTGCTCTATGTATGAGTACTTTAAGGTGTTAGTATTTTAAGGTCAGGGCATGTTTGGAAACTGCATAATTAGGTTTTCAAAACGCTGAGGTTAAAGTTCTGCTGGACCTAACCTGGTACCCTGCAGAACCACCCAGGAGTCCCATGCAGTCTCCAAAGTGGGCTCTCTTTTGCACGACATGATCTAGCTAGAAGGTTTTATTTTTATAATTATCACTACAAGTATCCAGAACATCCATGTTTTGGTACCATGAATCAGGTGGCAGACACCAGAGCTGGACAAAAAAAAAAAAAGAAAAAAAAAAGTCTATTGATTGAAAAGATGGTTTTGCACATCCATAAATTCTGCTTAGATAAGAACTTTCACAAATTTAGTGGTTTTGGCTTTCCTGAAAACTTGATTAGTGAACTTAAAATGTTTCACTTGAAAATTATTCGTTCACTGCAACTTAAATTATTTGCTTAAATTATTTGCTTAAATTATAGTAAATTTAGAATTTAACATTCATTTGTCACAACATCATACAGGTTCATTTTTAAAGTAGCCAAAATACCAATTTAAAACAAAACTGATTTCCACTTGCATTAGTCTTGGTTTCCACAGGATTTGCAGCATACCCAAAAGACTTGCTTTTCTATGTCTGTCCCTGTTTCATAACACTGGCGATGTTCATTCTTCTCATTCTTTGGTTTTAGATGATCATGAAAACCACAGAACTACAAATATGGAATTTGTATGGAAAGTAGGAAATAGAAAAGGAAATTAAAAAAAGTAAATAAAAGGATCAATAAAAATTTCAGGGTCAGAACTGTCCATATTTGCCCTTGTGTTAGACTATATGTTCCTTATCATATCCATTTCTCTTTCACTCTTCTAAAGGAAATGTCGATTATTTGACCTCTCTGATGTTTTCTCTCTCCCTTCCTCCTGTCAGTGGATAGATGGTTTGGGGATGGCCAGCAATACTGCAGACATCAGTCATTCTAGCTCCACTCAGGAGATGGAAGCAATAGCAAACCCATCCTAACATTTTGAACTCTCTTTAAAGTCTTGTAGAAGTAGCTGAGGGTTGAGGTGAAGTTTCTTATTCTGTCCGAGTCAGGACATCTTTCCCTGACATAAATCAGGAGAGGAAACACTCAACCTTTTGCTAATTTGTCTAGGATTTTGATGATAATTTGCCTGGAGAGGCTAAAGTAAGTGGTACAACATGAAATAACAGGAACTGAAATTAATGGAGCCGTAAATGGGATCACATGGTGCAGGGCCCCCACATATGGTTCGGATTCAATGCTTCCTCTGTATCTGATGGTATTCTTGCAGCAAAAATACTTCTGAGAATGGTACCAGCCACAAAAGCAGGGAGAAGAAAGCCTCATCCTGCAGTGTCTGTTCACCATTCCTTCTTTTCCCATGGTGTCTCTGTGTGGTTTTATTTATACTGTCAGATAAAGAGAGATCTGAGTTTATTCTCATAAGCACACTTCACTATTCTTGCTAAAACCCTAAGACCTGCACTGGGAGGTCACCTCAGTTATTTGGATGGAGAGAATTGGAACATGTCCAGAGGTTCAGTTCAGGTGCCCACGTATAGAAACCAAGAACTGGCTGAGATAGCTGAGTCATCCCTGTAGGTCTGGCAGATATGGCACTGTATTGACAGGGGGCACACGTCCCGCTTAGACACACAATGGGAGAGCAAGCAGATTACTGCAGGAAATCTTCAGTAATCCATATTTAGGAAATGGAGGCATATGTTTGGTGCCTACAGATGAGCCAGATGTCTACACTGCCGTTGTTGTCAATGTCAGTCTCACGGGTGCTGTCAGTGGGATATGGAGAGCTATTCATTGAACCAAGTGCTGGAAGGCAACTCAGTTGCCTTAACACAGGTATTATCTGGATTTTGAGATGTCCTCTTGTAATCAGAGTATCCACACAGGACTGGCAGATGTGATGCAAAACTAATGATGCAAAACTAATAGTCTTGTGGAGCAGCAGCTAGAGACCGGGCAGGATGCTCAAGCTGTAATTCCCCATTAGCCTCTGGCAACTGTTGACCATCACCTTGGCCCTGAAGAGTTCTGAGTAAGCAGCACACATCTTGTTAACACAGATCTGTGAGGAACCAGGCCATAGAGCAACCTCACTAACGCGGTGAATTCATGCCTATGTATTAATCTGTCTTAAATTTCACTATTTCCATTACATATAACTATTACCATCGGCATGAATAGTGAATTAGTTCCCCTGCTCCAGCCTGCAATAAGTCTGACTTTTTCATAGCTGTGCTTAATTGTTGCCAGTGATCCCTGTAGTGGCATTAGCCTGTTTAATATTACATGGCATGAAAAAATTAAATGATCAAGATCAGGTTTAAAGCACACAGTTGTTCTTTCTTTGCTTTGGTAATTGCTGGTGTGACGGGAAAATAATTACTATGCTGAGTTTATTGCTATTCTTATTGTCCTTTGTTGGTGATTTTGTTGTTCAGCTATGGATATGTCTGATTTAAATTGTCTATAATATTGTTGTCTTGGAAGGAAATAGAAAGGAAAGAGGAAGGGAAAGGAAGCAGGAGAAATTAAAGGCTGATCTAAGATTAGCATAGTGTTTACTCTGAATCTTGGCAAAGTTTGTTTGTAGAAGGAGACTCCCAAAGCAATAATCTTCCAGAGTGGATTTGCTTTAAGGTGACACTGTCAACTTAAATATCACACTTTAGGATTTTTTTTTAATTACTTCATGTTGTTGCAACTAACATTCAAACCAATTTTACTTTTCTAATGCAATAAGAACACCTAAGATTATTTACAGCTGACATAGAGTGGAGAAAAAGATATTTCTCTGTGTTTTTTGGGGTTTGCTTTTAGTGCAATTGATACCATCCTGTCTATGACCACTAAGTCATATGGAAAAACTGGCCACAAAAAAAGGCCATGTAAAATATCACCCAAATCTTCTGCAACTTCTTATTGAAGTGAATGGACAATAGCCTGTTTTGTTGTCCTTTCCTTTCCTTTCCTTTCCTTTCCTTTCCTTTCCTTTCCTTTCCTTTCCTTTCCTTTCCTTTCCTTTCCTTTCCTTTCCTTTCCTTTCCTT
>NW_020455485.1:485558-495297 GCF_003342845.1 Nothoprocta perdicaria
CCTTTCCTTTCCTTTCCTTTCCTTTCCTTTCCTTTCCTTTCCTTTCCTTTCCTTTCCTTTCCTTTCCTTTCCTTTCCTTTCCTTTCCTTTCCTTTTTAGAAATTCATTCCTTCTCTGTCCATGTACGAGGGCTCTTTCTTGTTTGTGTGTGTGTGTTGTTTTTTTCATTGTGTGTGTATGCATAGCTTTTTGTTAGAGGAATAAGGGAGAAAAAAAATTCACCAGTGGATTTAGAAATAAAGCATTGGGGCAAGTGAAAAGCAGAAAACCCCATCAGTTCTCAGCAGTGAACAGAACAAGTACCCCAGAGTCTTTGCTTTCAGCTGCTCAGGGACAGGTCAGTCCCCAGTGAAAGGACACCAATGGCCTTCAGAAGCAAGTGGGAATGGGCTGATAAAGAGATCCTTTTAGCTATGAAGTCTAGGAGTCACTGGTGTCAGCCTTAAGGCATCCTGGGAGAAAAAGGGAAACAAAACTGGTTATTCACCGCTTTTGTTCAGCTGCCTTCAGAGATTTTAAGGGAGCTGCATACAAAGACACAGTGGCATATGCCAACTGTTGACTCTATCAAATAATAAAGCAATCCCAGTGGGTATTAAGAAGCATGGAATCATTCTAATGAGTCTGGCAAAATCTCATTAGGATGAACAGCAGGTGATGACAAAATATTTGCTCTGTATGCAAATGGTTTGTTTCCTTCTCTGTCTCCATGCGGTTGCACGAGCGCTTGGAGCAGGAGCTGTCAGATAACTATTGGAGTAGAGCCCTGCAGATGCTCTTGGCTGCATTTCCAATGCCTCAGTAACAAAAGTGGGAAGAACTCTGGGAATGAGAAGCTCTTCTGGGGATAAGAACCCTTCTACACCATCACTCTCAGCCTTCCTCCCCGCACCAGAGAGAATTTTGCGGGGCATCCATGTAGTCTAACTGTCTTTCTAGAAGTGCCTTCAAAGCAAGGACAGGTTGGTCACAGTTTGCCAGAAGTTCTCCAAGAGTTGTGGGGATAAAATGCATGATGTTTTTGGTGGGAGGAGTGTTGAGTAATGAAAATAAGAGGACGGATATTTACCTCCTGAAGTCCAAGTCTGACCTATCCAGAACTACTTAAACAGAAAATACCCAACTTGCAGGCTCAAGTAGTGCTGTGAGCCCACTGATTTGTCCTCTTTTACTGCCTTAACACCAGGCTATGTAGCCCTCAACAGCTGTTCACTTCTTGAGGGTGTTTCTGGCATAGCGGACTTCCATACCCTCCAGTGTATCATACACTCTTCATACATTTGTTTTTAATCGTGTTGGTATTTATTTATTGCTGCAGTCCTAGCTTTCTCCTCATACGTGTCAGAGGCACTGTTCTTGCATGGGGGAGATGGAAGATCCCCCAGAGCCCCATTCTTCTCTGTGTGCAGGAAGAGAGAAGGGCAGTGGAGCTGAGTCAAAGGACATTCCAGATTAAACAAACCAAGCCAAATACAAGTATTACAGTAGATCTTCTTTCCAGTGCCTGGCAGTCAGATACATTCATTGTACTTTCCCCATGTAATTGTGGTTTGCTCTCAGAAAAAGAGTCAGGAATGCACTTGAAGCCTGCCTTATAAAAACATCCCTAGCATCCCCAGGGCCAGGCAAAATTTCCAGCTCTGAAAGGAAAAGGACTATTTGTTTGATGACCCCATGACTCCCAAGCTCATCAGCTTGTACCTGGAGGGAGTTTGCTACAGACTCTCCATCAGGGAGGGAATTTAGTAAGGTGATTATGAAAGAGATCCTCTAACTTCTCTGCCAAAGTCCCCTACCAATGGGGAACACATCCCCACCATCCAGCAATCTGCAGCCCAAATGTTACAGAGATTGGCAGTGGTGGTGAGGGAATGGGAAAGGTCTCCTAAGTTACTCCCTCTACAAAAGAAAAAATTAATTTAGTTAGATCAGTCTTTGTGTTTCATAGGTATTAAAGTGAGTTCTTACTGTTTTTTAATAATAATAATTATTTTTAATTAATAATATTAAAAAAGAATAATAGCATTAGGGGCTTTATAGTCTGTAGATCTTTACCTGAAGCATTTTCATCAAAGTGGTTCAAGAAAAGTCAGTGTTATTTCCTTTTCACGTGCTTGGAAAGTATAGAAGCTGGAAAGCAATCACCAGCCCTCCTGATTCCCAGAGTAGTATCTTCCCATCATGGGGTCACCATGGCACACTATAGTGTACCTTATCTGTGGGTCTCAGACCCACATATCTATATCAAAGCTGCTCCTGTCAACAGATGCTTTCAAGAACAAATTGGACAAGCACCACCTGGAATAGTGCAGGGAATATATGATTCTCTGAGCATGGAGAGGCAAGACAACCTCTGAGATCCCACCCAGACTTCTAGGGTTTGGTGACTGATGAATCCTACAGGGTATTCATCTTACATTTAATAATTGTATTAAATCTGAGGTCTGCAGTCGAAGTGCTGCCAAAATGAGAGCAGGCCAAGAATTACATTAAGCCTGAGAGTGCAGGCTCGGCTTGGCTTGCAGGGCAGCGAGGCTTGTTCTCATGATTGGGTTACACGCGCTGAGGTGGCGTGTTCCAACCCAAACTGACAGCAGCGCAAGGAGGCCGCAGGCTTCTGCTTCTGCTTAGCAGGTTTTGCTGACCAGCAAAAAGTCATGGAAATCCCAACTCCTCAAAAAACCCTCAGCAGTTGTTAAAAAAAAAATAGGCATTTTCTTTGCTGTCCAACTAGACAGGAAAAAAATAATGTTTGTTTAGTGAGACTGATATAATTGTTATAAAACTACAGAAAACCACATTAGCCATTGGTGGTGACCTCTCTCAGCTGACCAATAGTCACTCCAGGTCCACATTATTTCTGAAAAAATCCTTTGGATCCCTCAGAAACTTGGTGATACTGATCCATTGGGATCAGGAAGAAAATTTGAGAGTGAATAATTAATTATATGTGAGATCGAGTGCAGGGATGCCAGGAGAACTGAAACATTGCTCTGAGACATTGCTCTGAGTGTGAGCAATTTTATTCTTCCATGGCTGATCTAGGCCCTCCAAAGTTAGAGCCTTGTGCTCTGCATCTCATCAGCTCCACTATCTCTGATCTCCATTCCTCTGTTTTCAGACTCTACCTATCCTTGCTGGACTGACCCCTTTTCTTTCACTTGTCTCTCAAAGGGACTAAAGTCCAGCTGGGTAAATCTAGGGCAGAAGCCAACATGTCTTGAGGGAAAATAGTGACCCTAACTTAGGAATGAGAAGTGCTATATCAAGGTTTTATTGCTATTTTATTGGTATTTATTTAGTTGCATTTATTTAGCAAAGTTTCTTGGAAGTCTAGGCTGTGTTTGAACAACTCCCAATGTTCTTCCTGGGAGTTCCTTCCTTCAGCACCTGCTGTGAGATACTGAGTGCTTGTAACTCACCCAAGGCTAGGCAAAAAAAAAAAAAAAAAAAAAAAAAAAGCTGAAGGCACGAACATAACTGTTTTCAAACTTTTTATTTTTAATCTTTTTATGCTGAGTTTGCCCTTCAAATACCTGACAAATGTCCTTTCACTTTAAACAGTTGAGAAGGCAGACCCTGTCTTTTTCTGTTTTTCTCTTTTCTCTTCCTCTTTGTATAATAAATTGAGGTTGTTCAAATAAATATTTTTGTGGGCTCTGGAACCTGAATTCCTCCTACTTACCTTTTAGTCTTTGCTGAGGTACTTCAGTCGGTAGTGTAATTGCCCTCAGATACCCCCAGTAACCAGTGAAGAACGATGGGTGCTTGTGGGAGCTCTGCTCAATGGAGATGGATGGGGACTTTGCCTATGGCTGATGCTTATGTCTCTTTGCTCACAGAGCCGAATATGCTGCTGAAGTTGAACACACAAAGTGCGTTGTGCTCCATGATGCTTTCTGTCCACAAGCTCTTTTTCCTTAGGACATCCAGAAATCTACATGAGGCTGGACCACAGCTGGCTTCACACCCTATAAATGCCATTGTTTTTTGGCACCTCTACCTTGCAGGTTCCTGAGATTTTCAGACGCAGTTTGAGCTCTGCAGCTGCAATTGATGCCAAGGACAAGCCAAGACGAAATCAAGAACCCAGAGATGGTCCTGTGAAGGTGGTCTTGCACTTCCCAATGTGTGCACAGCCTTAAGCCCTACAGTATGCTCTTCCATATCTAGGACCATTTCTATAGTTAGTGCCTTCTTCCCAGTGAGAACCTTTGCCAGGTGACTATGGGAAGCTGCTTACTTCTTGCTGGACTTCTAACAAAGACTTCTTGTTGGACTATTGTATAAATTTCTGAAGCCTTGGACTTCAGTGCAACTGAAGAAGAATTTGATCCTTCATCTTGGTATAGAGTTAAAAGGTTCATGGTTTTGCTGAGGGAATATTTGAGGGCTGTTTCTTAACAAGCTCATTTCTACTTCCTCCAAGGATGACAGAATATCTAACAGTTCACTGCATGCCTTTTAACTTTATGCTACCATGCACCATTTTTTATATCACTGGGAAAAATAACTTATCAGACTGTGTCCTGTAAAGGAGTAACATAACTCCACATCTTGTATATCTTAAACTTACGTAAACTTCAGCAAGATTTTTCTTCCCTTAATTATAGAAGAACAAAGCATCTACTCTTTCATGTAAAAATTTCACATCTTCCTGGAATCCCAAGTCTAAGGTGTTTTAGTGTGAAAAAAGGCTTCATGGTAATGATAGCAGAATATCGCATTACCTACTCTGTATAGCAATCTTCTATTTGGCTTCTGTATACTTCTTAGCAACATTTAATGAAAAGCTGAATGCCTTCCAGAGACACCTTTAATTTACATGTTAAAAATGTTTATGCCTCTCTAGTGGTCAAATTAAACAGTATCAAATGAGCTGTATGGGCTTGAAGTAAGCTCAAAGGCCTTCTTTAAATTGTTGTGTGTTCATGGAACAATTAAAGCTGAACAAACATTGCCAAAAGAATTTCAATGAGGATTAGTTCAAATGTTTAACTGAAGTAATTTTTGTTATGGTTCATTTCTATAGGCTTTCATTTGATCTTGCAGAAAAGCACTTTCCTTAAGCATTTAACCAACCTTCTTCCTTAAGCGGTTAAGCATTCCTTAACCAAACCTTTTTCCTTAGGCATTTAACCAAAGTCTAATTGTAAGAGTTGCATTTGTCCTATGAGGAAATATGAACAATAATTTTGCCTTTGATATTCCGTTATCACAGCTCCATGTCGCATGTCTTGGATACAAGAAGTTCAGCAGCCAAGCTAACTAAATAACAATTAGGACACACTGAGTGTGGGCACTCAAAAAGGCAGAATTAGTTTCTGATGGTGTATTATTTATCTGATGATTGTAAAAATCTGATATACAATGTGATACACATCACCTAGAGACCACAGTAGCCTAGACTCAGACATCTCAGCTTTACAAACTAGTCATGATGTCTCTGCAAGTGAACTAATAGACATTATACCAGGTTTTGAGGCCAACAAAGACATACGAGTCTTCCAAGCAGGCCTGTTAAACTGCTTTATCTTTCCATGCAAGCCCCATCTTCACAACCCAAAGTCTTCAGGAAAGCCTTGAGGACTGGAGGCGGGAGAGAGGCAGAGTTCAAATGAAGAGGAGAAAAGACTGGCTTCAGCAGGGTTATCTAACCTCATAAACGTAGAAAGTCTGTACTTACTGAAAGTGTCATCCTGAAATCCAAAATTAAAATATTTAGAAGATTAGAATATTTTGCTTAGACCTGATACAAATCACCATACTTTCCCACAGAAGGAAGTTATCTAAGGCAGGTCATCTGATATTTCCCATGACTGCAATAAGTTCCTAGACAGGGGCTAAGTCCCATATTCAGCTATGATCACAAGAGAGACTCATCTGTCACCACTTCTCTCAATATCCAAGGGCCTGGATATCAAGATACCAAAGGCTTGGCATGAAGGGTGTCCATATAAAAGATTTTCAGCTCTGCTATTTGATCATCACTTCCATCTATGAGACCTTAAAAGCCCAAAAGAGTAACCTTTCAAAGGTGGTCATAAGTTCTGGGGTAAACCTAAAATTTTTTTTTTTTTTCATGCAGCAATATAGAACTTTTTTCTATAGTCTAATCTGTAGAGAATAGATTAAGGTTGACTGGGAGAAAGCAAAGCATAATTGACTGGACTACTGTTATCATGGGATCTCTACAGCACCTGTTGGGGATGTTATCTTTCTTTATTTATTTATTTTAATGTTTTAGCAGATATTACCAGCAAGTGTCTGGATAGAGGTCTGTTAAGTATAAACAGTAAATATTGAAACTCCCATCTAGCCCTGAGCACATCCATCACTAGTTTTCAGCCTTGTGACCTGATACTCCTCCTTGGCACCATCCCTAAAAATCACAGAAAGCAACCACTCCAACTGGTGATCTTTGCACCACACTTAACAACATTGGGAAGTAATCATGTCTAATCGTTATGACTGTAATTCCAAATTTGACGTCTGGCAGAGAATCAGAGGTCTCAGTCACATTTGCTAAACATCTCCCTAATACCGTGAGACACTTTATGGCAGCGTTCTCCAAGCCTTGCTCCGCGACTACTTCCATTTCTCCAGCACTCAGGTAGCTGCTGCCAAGGCTGTCCTCCTCGAGGGTAATTATTTGCACAGTGTAATTACTTGGCATCACAGCTGGCAAATGTTGCTTTCATGCCGGCTAGGCTAGATCTATGCTGGGAAGGGTTGACAGTGTAAAGATTTTAGGAGCATCTAGAGTGAATGAATAAACACTGGTTATAAAGAAAAAGCAGGTGCCATCTGCTCCTGTTCAAATAACTCCTGTTGACTGTGGGAGTAGGGTGGTTTTCACAGCTACTGTATTTGATTTGCTGAAAATATGTTCTTTTGTATTTACAGTGTCTCAAAATGATAAACCCCCAAAAGTCTGAAAGGGCTAGAAAACCAAAAACTCCAGTAATGGAGGATGGATCTGTTCTCACTAAGGTCAGGAGCACAGATTAGTAGGCATTTAAGATTCACATATCAGCATTGAGTGCTTGAACTAAGATGCGGTAGGTAGCATTTCCACATGGCTTTGCTAGACTGAGGCCAGCTCGTTTCACCATATGAACAAAGTGCCACCAAGGCAATCTTTTCTAGCAGAAATTCATCTGCTCCCATTTCTAGCAGAAATTCATGCGGTATAAGTGTGTAGATCTGCTCCTGCCAGAGATGTTGCACCTAGGAAATGCAGCACTGCAAGAAAACCTACTTGGTGCTTTTCCTAGAAATATATACACGACTTAATCCTGTGAGGCTCTACATCTGGCAAGAGCACGTAGGCAACTTTGGAAAGGCTTGCCCCTCTTTAAAAGGAAAAAGCCCTTAAATAGTGAAAACACTCTTGGTGGGAAGTGGGTGTCAAAAGAACTGCCTCATATACCGCAGAACTTAGAAGAAAGCAAAATGCTTGACTCATTCTCTGGTGTCCGGGTAGAGGAAGGACAACACAGTGAAACAAAACATTGGCAGCTGCAAGGCAGTAGGTAAAACCAGACTAGTAACCAAACAGGAGAATGAGGGAGTGTAGGTTTGTTTTGCTAGGGTTCCTGCACTTAATGCTGACATTTGGGCTAGAATTGCACTAAAATTAAAAATTACAGTTCTGCTCATTTCACTAGCAGAGTTTGGAACCAAGTAGGCACTGCCGTGTATTATACCCTATTGTTTTCTACTTGTGAAAGTAGCACTTTTTTTATGATACAACAGAGCTGACTTTGTCCAGAAGCCAGACTGAGTCTTGGTATGGATTAAATATGCTGCTGCAGGGTTTTACACAGAACCTGTAGCCGTGGTGGCTCTTCTAGCTTGGCTGATGCAAGTGCTACGTGAACTTGGATCACCTCTCAGCTTCCCCAGCTGCAGCCTGGCCTCAGGCACATGATCAGGTTACTGTGCCTGAGTCATCACGTAAGGGTTCCCTGAGCCCCAGCTAAGCTACCTAACTCTGTCTGCACACCCAGAGCCTGAGGCACCAGTAAGTGAGGTAATTCAAAGTGGATGAAGATAAGGCATGGGCACTTCACCTTGTCTCCAAGTCTTTGCACTAAATCCCCCAAATCGTGCCTTCCTTCAGGGCACTTCCATGGAGGCTGATGCTCCAAAGTCAACAGAGTATATGTGAGGGTAAAAGAGGTTAAACTGGTGTAACCAAAATGACACAAAGAAAAGCACTTTCAGGAGAATTTGGGAATGCAAGTTTGCCTTTAGTTAAGACAGTTTTTACAGCCTGTGCCATCTAGGAGGTCAACCTAGTTGATCTAATGACCCTTTCTTACAATCTCTAACTATGAAAAAAATGTATGCCTGACTCTGCCTCTTGGCCGTCCCACAGGCAAACACACCTTGCATGCTGTCCAACAACTGTAATTGGTGGCCTTTATCACCCGGAGCTGAGATGTTGTCACCTACCCAAAGGTATCTAGAGCTCCCTCTGAGTTAAAGCAGAAAAGCTACCTACTCTAAAGCCAGCAAAGCTCTGCTCTGGCTCATCATGTTTAAATATATGCATGTGTACAGTTCTGTGATATTCTCTCTCTTAGGGTCACCTTGCAAGACCTTGTTTGGGAGTGGGTTCACAGCTGTGCTGGGTACTGTCCCATAGCAAATTACTGTAGCAAGCTTGTCTTGCAGTTCTGCTGCCACTTTTTTCCATCTGGATTCTGTGCCAGGCATCAGGGTTAAAAAATGTCCCATGCAAGGGTTTGCATTTCCCTGTGGCACAACACACAGGGCGGCGGCAAGTCTGAAACTGTGATTGTTTTGAGGAGCTTCAAGTCATCCATAATGAACAAGACACAACAAGCAAATCAAATCAAGAATAAGCTCTTCAGATTTATGTGTTTTTTTTTTTTTTTCTTTCTGATCCCAGGAGCATGGAGAAAGCAAAGAAGAAAGCGTAAACTCAGGAGACTTACAGTTCACCCATCTCTATTCAACATCTTCAAATGGTTGTGAAGAGCAAAGCACAGTGAACCCTTATGTTGGACCAACTAGGCAGGGCTTTGCCAATGGAATTGAAAAAGATGAGGAGACTTCAAGAAAAATAAGACAGCAGGAAAAAGTAATGAAGGAATTAAACTGACCTTCTTTAGAAATGGGTGAGACAGGGTAAACAGGGAGAGATCTTGTTTTGCTTTCATCCTGGAAAAAATAACATTTCTTCCTTTCCAGTTCAGCACAGTTGACTGATTTGGAAACAAATCTGTTTTCTCTGGAAAGATTTATTTGCCCAACAGACTTTTTTTTTTCTTCTTCTTCTTTTGGCAAAAAGCAATAGGTTGAAAGAACAAGGCTCGTCTTGTTAGTAGGTTTAAAGGGCTCAGTAATTAACTGGTACATTTGGAGGCATAGCATGCAAGATACTTGCAGCAACCTACTTTATTACAGTGTCACAGGGAAGTGCTGTGAAAGGGGGCAAGAGCTTAACAGAATACAGTTTATTTTTCAGGCAGTATCAGATAGCAGAATTATTCAGTCATGAAGCTAAGCCAGAGCTGTGGTAAAGACACTTTGGTGTGCCCTTTGAGGACATACTGTAATTTGTGACTTTCTTTCTTTCTTTCTTTCTTTCTTTTCTTTCTTTCTTTCTTTCTTTTCTTTCTTTCTTTCTTTCTTTCTTTCTTTCTTTCTTTCTTTCTTTCTTTCTTTCTTTCTTTCTTTCTTTCTTTCTTTCTTTCTTTCTTTCTTT
>NW_020455485.1:495812-524664 GCF_003342845.1 Nothoprocta perdicaria
TTTCTTTCTTTCTTTCTTTCTTTCTTTCTTTCTTTCTTTCTTTCTTTCTTTCTTTCTTTCTTTCTTTCTTTCTTTCTTTCTTTCTTTCTTTCTTTTTCTTTCTTTCCAACATTTATTTAGTCTGAAGACAGCATGCACTTTTTCACCTCAGTTTTCTGAAATATGTAGTAAGTCCCTTCAAAGTACCAATCAAATTCTGGGATTTAAGGAAGTCAGTCACAAGGGTCATTTATCCCTAAAGTTATCTCCTTTCAGTGCACAAAGTGTACTAATAACAGCCAAACCTCTCCCTCGCTCCCTTTCCGTCTTTCTTCTTTTCTTTTCTTCTCTTTTTCTTTTTTTTTTTTTATGGTACTGCAGACAATTGCTGGCTTGGAACAACATTGTTAAATATCTGTGCCTTAAAATAGGATTCAAATTCCATGCTGCAGTGATTCAAATCCAGATGACTTGACCTTGTGAAGTCCTAAACATCTGCAGGCTGCAGCACCTATAAATAATGTGGAGAAATGCTCACCACTCCTGAAATTTGCTGTTAGCTTGCTCTCTAAACACGGAGGACAAAATAGAGGTATCCCTATTTGTCCCTTCAAGTGCCAGATAGACCCTCACAATAGTAGAGGGATTTTCTTCAAGCATATTTCTGGAGATGTCAGAAACAATTATCTTGCAATTTGATGCTTCTCATATCTCAAGTGCAACCTAAACACCAAAATCACTTGTAACTCCCATGCAAGGCCAGATTTGCTACTGATACCGAGTGCCGCATTTGCCAATTTGTGATTTAAATCCTCAGTTCTCAGATACATTGACCAATGCACAAACATTTGCTATTCCTGCAGAGAGCCCTTCCAACTGAGAGCAAAATTTCATCCTCAATGTAGATATATATTTATTGAAGATTTGTTGTTGTTGTTTTTTTTTCTTTCCCAAGAAATAGCATTTACTTTAGATTCTGATCTGCTTTGGCCAGGTGTTAACAGACTTATTTGTGCTAGGAAATAATCTATGCACCTGGATGCAAGTTTATATGTGCACTAAGATTGCACTTCAGCCCAGGATAAGACTTGTCAAAAAACTCGACCCTCCTTCCCATTTAAAGGTCAGGTTATCAATTCTCAGCTTAATCCAGAGCCCAAGGGAACAACCTGGGAGGGAAATTGTGAGCTGCTGAATCATTGTCTCCTCGTGGCCTCTCTGCTGCAGAGAGGCATCTTCAGCAGTTCAGTGTCTTTAGCAGTGCCTTTTCATGCTGCACCAGGGCTAAGCCTTGGTGCAGCTGCAGCCTGGGAGAGCCGTCGCGCTGCCTTTCCCCCAGCTCCTTGCGTGCCATCCCAGTGGTATAGCTGTGACATCTGCTTCAGCTAGCAGAGCAGAGCCAGCGATGCGTTTCTTCAGGGTGAGGGAGGAAGACCTGGCTGCAAATCAGCACTTTTTCTTTTTTTTTTTTTCCACGCTCTTCTTAGGCAGAAAAGAAACACTGAGGGAAAGGATTGTATAGAACAGATCAAAGCAGGCAGAGAGGAACGAGTTAACGGGCACCCTTCTCAAAAGAAGCAATTCTCCTGACATCTCGAGGGACTGGTGAAGGGCATATTGCCCTGCCAGTTAGACGCAGCCGCTGGTTTCAAACCCATACTAATTAGCCAGCTTAGAAAAACACGCAGCTCAGCAGTTCTAAATGCAGACTACAGCCTCTGCCACTCCTCAGCACGGATATATTTGTCCACATCCTCTCAAAGTGACATGCTGGCACAGAGGCGGCTTGGTTAGAAGTTAAAAGAGAACCTAGGACTAAATGAGGCCTCATCGGGTATTTTTCTCACTTGCTACATCCAGGTCAGCCTAGGACAAACCACTAACTGAATGCTGAGTGGGAAGCCTGCTTGTGCCCTGGGATTCCATTTGCACAGTGGAGCAAAGTGCGACAGTGCCCAGACCCAAGTCGCTTCCTTTCGACTGCACTGGCTTGCACCTGCATAAGCAAGGGCCTCCATCTCTAATCTCCAAGCTTAATTTCACCAGAGGTGAGGAGGGTAAAGCTTTTGCCCTGTATTGCAACAAGCATGTTTGAAGAGACAGGACCTTGGGGAAACTAACCCGGAATGCTGAATAGATGAAACAAGGAACCATCTTTGTTTTAAATGGCTTTTGAAAAGTATCCCTTTCTCTCCCGAGCTTTCACTTCCTGTGCTCTAATTCAGCGTTGATGAGCCACCCCTACACCAAAAGGACCCTGGAATACCTGCTAGTGTTGCTGAAGTGCATGGTGTACTGCAGTGACAGGGCTCCCAGGGGTTTCTATAGATGTAACATCTACTTTGCATAGAAGTGCCTAAATTAATTTGTTTAGTTACCCCGAATTTTCCACGAAATAGACATGAATTCGCTTGATCACTGACACATAGACTTGCAATGCCAGACTTACCATCTATTGCGTTGGAGTGCAGAGGCCATACATTGCACACTTCAGCTATGGAGTTCTCCTGGGGATGCAGTGGGGGCTGTAATTGTGCTATTGCACTAAGAGAGCTCTCTTCTGTCCCTGACTTAACACTGGCTGGGTGGGCTCACCTGGCCTCCATATCTCTTCCCATACTCTCTGTCTGGTGCATTTAGACTCAGCCTCTTCAGGGCATCATCTGCCCATATTTGTGTCTAGCTCGTAGACCATCTAGGCCTCTGAACTTCACTCTAATAACTGGATTTCCATTATACCTAGAGGGTTCATTGCTCTTAAATAACAAGACTGCATGCACCCCAGAAAGCACAGGTGTATACATTCTGGAAGGTAAATGCACTTTTAAAATGTAGACATCAAATTGCTTTCCATCCAGGCAAACACATTTCTCATCCTCTTATCACCACCGAAGCATGTGTTTGGGGTATTTTTGTCCCTGCAGGATCCTCTTTTGTCTTTGCCTTTATCTTTCTGTCACTTCTACCCACTCTTATACTTACAGAGTGAAACACAGGCACCCAACTGACCTGGCTCCAGAAGATCTCACCTGAAGCATGTCTCCACCCTTTCTGCACAGTCCTCAATGTCAGCATGACTCAGGAGAAGCATGCTCAACACATTGCATGCTTACCCACCCAGGCTGCATCCAGAAGTTGAAATGTTCCTTCTCACACCACGCTGTTGCTGCTCTATGGAGTTCTGGCTTTACTGCGTTGTCGCCCAGCCCAGAGACAAGTCTTAGGGGCTTGGGCTTAGGAATCCCTCACAAACATACATTGACACTGGTATCAAGGAATGGGGCATTGTTGCTGCTGTATGCAAATGGCAGTTATATTAGAGAGAAGACCGAGGGATTCTTATAATGACCATTTTTTGGTCAGTTCCTGCATCTAGGATATTTCCACTCTCTTGTCTGAAGTCTGTCCTTACTTACCTTACACTTCCTTGCCACGGACTTCCTCTGTGAGGAATCAACAGGCACAACCATACATTTAGTACCTTCATAGTGGAGCAGGAGTGTTTCTCACCAGCTTGGGACACACTCCTAGTGAAAGGAGAGATGACTTGGAACTCTTTATAAAGCACAGTAAATGAGATAAGAATCAAGTTCTGTGTCTTGAAGATCATTCACCAGCACCTATTTGGAAACCTTCACGATGCCTGGGGCAAGGTACATCTGCACTGTCAGCTAAGCCAAGATCCAGACTGCTCACAAATCCTGAGTTGCTCATGCTCTACATGACTAGCATGCCTGGGATATTGACTTCAGCCAAAGCAGGGGGACTTGGAGGAAAGGTCCGAGGACACTGTAGTGTGATCTGGGTAGAGCTAGCCTGGTCACCCAGTTGGGTTTCTCCCAAGCATAATATGGATGTGTGAGCCAGCCCACCACCCTGTGACACAATAAATAGTCCTTTATCTCAGTGAATTTAGGCTGACTTTTGAGCATGCTCTGTATTTTGTGGTGCAAAGTTAGTCTCAAAACAGCTCACATGGTGAAACCAGTTGACTTTCAACCAGCTACATGTGATTTCTACTCCTTTCTGGTGTGGAAAATTGTCAGTGCAAGACCTACGATAGCAAGTGAGGACTCTGGGAGCACAGGGCATGGGACTATTCCCCTCTGCCATCTACCCCAGACCCTCCAGCTATTGCAGGGATGCAACACTTTGCATTTCCCTACTTATGCAGGCCTGTTTAAACATATATACTTCTAATAACTGTGAAGGGCAAATCCTTGGTGGATATAAAGCAGAACTTATTCCTGAATGCAACTCATAACTTTAAGCCAGAAATTTACAATCTCTTTTTGTGTATAGAAAGTTTCCTGTCATAGTTTTACATACATTCTGTAGCTCTGCTCTGGATGGAAACACTTGCTGTAATCTCTTTAGAGATAAATAAGCCTTCTGCTGAAAGTTAAATGATGCCATTATTTTCTGGATGTTTATAGATGTCATTTTGCTTTGTATCCACGCCTGGATCCAAGACAGCCTGGAGCTTTGCTTTCCATTTCCGATAGTTCTCAAGGAGAGACTGCACGTCTATGCAGAGCAAGGGCAGAGGGACAGGCAGCATTTGCTTCATAAACAAACATGCCTGGTTTTGAGCCCTAAGTGGCAGATGAATGACACTCCAGCTGTTTCCTTGGCCAGGTGCATGTTTAGTCTAGGCTCTGGCTCCAGCCTGGAACAGGGCTGGGAGAGGATGAGGCCAGATGTGGGCTGAGGGTCTGGGGAAGCAGGACACAGACCCCTGTCAAGGAGGGAATGAAATCGTCCCTGTGAAAAAACACCCATATGTAGTCATGCTCCTAAAAGTTGCTCTGAAAATAGGATGTTGGGGGACTCCACTGATGCTTAGCTGGATGCCCCGTCAGTGGGGAGGTAATGTGGAGAGATGATGGTTTCAAGGATGCCTCTGAGAAAGGGAGCGTTTCTGGTTCTGTGACCTAAGCACCATGCTGTGGGAAACAGATGCATCTTGATGCCCAAGACCAGATGTTTCTTTTACTACCAGGCAACAATAAAAGCAGTAGTTTCTAAATAGACCTAACCTGCTACAGAAGCATGAGAAATGGATATCCATCCTCTTTTTCAGAATACTAAAATACTAAGGTTAGGGGTATAAGCCTTTTCTACACACTACTTGGAAGCTTCTGTTAATTCTCAAATGACTGTTGGATTCAGTTAAAAAATGTAAAAGATAAACTAGAGAGATAAGGTGAAAAACAGTAAATCATTGTATTGACAGGGTGCATGAGATCCTTTCTGAGAACAACTCTGGTGACCAAGTGAAAGGAAAGCAGATGTCATGTCCTTCCAAAATCATCTCACCCCATCAACATGTCAAAGTTAGGAGCTTCCAATATATTCCCTATATAGTCAAAAGAAGGAGTGAGGCACATCCAAGCAGCAGCTTAACGATGTAAATCACTCCCTGGAGATCCTAAAATACCCTGCTAACTCACTAACCTCAGGCAAGGGTCTAAAACTGAGCAAGATGAATGCTCGCCTTACTGTATTAATGCTGCTAAATCATACTCATCAATGCTACTTTGTGTCTGGAAATCATAAAGTTGGATCTGAGGAAAAAATAATTTGGCTTTGTAGCAAACCGTGCTGCAGCTATCCTGAAAACTTTAATTCTTCATGCTTTCCCCATACAGGACAGTCTGCGTGATCAGTGATGAGAGTTGTACTCCGTCCTTGTCCAGCCAGGTGAAAGACATTAAAATGTTTTTCGAAACAAATGAGAAGCTGTTGAAGCAGTGTGAGGTTGAAAATACAGCCTCAGTTTTCCTATTTGTCTTCCAGTGAACAGACACAATTTTACTGAGGTTTATGTGTAATTGAGGAGGCTGAGGAGCAGTAGAAAAAAAATAACTCAATGACATAAATCATAAAAAGAGGCATTTTTAAGAGACTACAGGCAACATTCACTACCTTCCTAACAACTCACAGGCAAAATGCTTGATTATCTGCCACGGGAGCATAACCTTTTATTCCTGTGAGCTCTGTAGTTTTTTATCTGTATCACTTTTTCCCAAGAGGTCTGAAGCAAGCTTGGACTTCAGTATTTGGGATCGACAAGTAGTCCTTTAAAACTGAAGAATCCATTAGTCTAAACAGTCAGAATTCAAGGAAATTGTCAACCTTATTTACACCCGAGTCACAGGACATTTTAAGTGACATGTTGGAGATGCAGATAATCCCAATTCAGCAGCCAAGAAAAAACATGGGATGCTATTATGGCAGAAGGAACCATGTGGATGTGAATGTATATATATGCATTTAAACACTTGGATAGCTTGAAGTCCAAGAATAAAAAGCCTTAATAAACACCAGCTTGAGCTTTTTGGAGCAAAGAGTTGCTGCTGTTGCTTCTCTGTTGCTGGAGAGATTAGCAGGGTATTTATCGCCTTTAACGTTCACATTCTGGCTTCAGTGCCTTGGTTTCTAATGTCAAACCTGGGTAGTTTCATTGCTCCATGTTGGTCAGCAAGAAAGGAAAACAGCACAATAATAGGCATAATAGTTCGAGTGGTTACATGTACTTAAGTCACCGCCTGGGAAATGGTAAGAGCTGTCCCAGCCAATTAGAAGTATTAGACTAAGCCTCTATTTTGGCTAGAGAGAGGGTTTGTAAGCTGTCCAGGTTTTTGGTCTTGAGTTTTATTTTATCCTCCTTGTATTAACGGCTCACTAGGAACCAGACAGCCACAGCCTCATGGAAATGTTTCTCATCAACTTCCAGTGAGTGGAGAGCGTTTGGCAAATAATAGGAGCAAATCCAGAGCAAATATCCATTCCCAAATGGTCAAACCCCAGATGAGGGGAATCTACCATGCCCACCCCAATCCCCACCAAGACAGATGAACCAGAGCTGTATTGCAGGGAGTAAGGCACCATCATCACTAGAGTGGTGAGGAGTCCTCAGCGGGTGCCAAGCAGAGCCACTGGTCATCTCACTTTAATGATCGACGTTTCCAAAGGAAACAGGTGGTTGCAACACAGGCAGTTCCATCTCCATGTGAGGAGGAACTTCTTTCCTGTGAGGGTGACAGAGCCCTGGCACAGGCTGCCCAGGGAGGCTGTGGAGTCTCCTTCTCTGGAGATCTCCCAAACCCGCCTGGATGCCGCCCTGTGTCCCGTGCTCTGGGTGTCCCTGCTGGAGCAGGGGTTGGACTGGATGATCTCTAGAGGTCCCTTCCAACCTCAACCACTCTGTGATTCTGTAATTCTGTGAAAATGCAAAATGTCTTTTGGTCTGTGAGGAAATGCTAAAGAAAGAAGCTTACAGAAGCAAATGGTCCCTCTGCCCCCAGCTGCAAAACTGATTTGCCATTGTACCCACACGTTATGTTGTGGAAAAAATTGTGGCTGGGGTCGACTAGCAAGCACCAGGGTGAGTTTTTGACTTCCTTAAGAACAGAACTACCTCATTTCTGGGTAATTAGGTACTTGGAAGCACCGGCTGGGCCCTAAACAAACATCCGTTACCTGAACAAGGAAAGTTATTGTGTGGCCTTTCAGGATACAGTTTTCTGTAGTATGCAGTGACTCTAATGTCTATTAATTATTTTCAAAGGGTTTAAACATTATCTGCCTTTGGGTAAATTCTTTCTTTATAGTGTAATCTAAACTGTAGGAGGAGAGAAAAAAAACAACGTTTTGCCATTTCACCTCCCCAAACACAGCAGATCTTATTTTAATCATTATTGCCCTTACCATCTCACATGGAGCATAAGGATTAGAAAGAGGTTAGCAGGATAGTTTTCTGGACTCCATCCTGCATGTCACTGACTGACTAATTTTTAAAGAGCACAATTACGTGTGAGGCCTTTTGTGCCTCGCCTCTCCTGCCAAAGGCAGAAAAAGGGGAACATGACTTGTTGCCATCATGAAGATTTAAATATTGTCAGTATTTTCAAGGCTGTTGTAATGAGGTGAAGAATTAGGTGAGATTTTAGTCCATGTAGCTACCTAAAAAGCGTCTTGTGAAGAGACAACCTGGAAGCTCCAAACATAGCTATCCTCTAGAATAGGTAGTTTTATATTAAAGGAAAAAAATACTGCCTCCCACCTCCCACACTGTGCGAGTTTGCATGGTCCACTTGGGCCTCCTCTCCTTCATCTTCTGTAAAGCCCCAAGCCCAAATACAGACTTTTATAATCAAGGATACCTCAATTAACTATACTTTTCACCAACAAAGTATTGTCTAAAGCATTAGAAGTGCCTTTTAAAATGAAATAGTTTTGCAGCATTTTTTGTTCCCTTTGGCAGTGCAGGATGACGGGAGAGCTCAATGCAGAAGACTGAAGGAAACCTGCAACCCACAAATCGCCTGTAAAACTAAATTCTTCTCATGGTTAGACAGATGAAAATAAACTACACTTAGTTTCTACATACCCAGCAGCTTGGCACTCCTCAGATACAGTGGAGGAAGTCAGGACTACTGTAAAGCCAATTTCAAAGAGGAGTTTCCCTGTTTACATCCATCAGTGTTCATTAGCTAGGGAGAGCAGTTGCTTCATATGCTGGTCAATGCTGTGGAATGCTTTTGAGGCTAAATTTTCCAAAATCAGAATACTGTCTTTCAGCTTTCCTCAACCAAAAGGGCTTCCACCTTTTCATGGGACTTTTCCCTTGAAATATGCAGCCACAAGGGTTCTCTTATTTGACCATAAAGCACCAGGCACATCTGTCAGCACTCAATAAATTCACATTAATAATAGGTCCTCAAAGAGCTGCATACTGATTCCAAGATACCTCAGCGTGTGGGCAGGAGAATGGGCTCCCCACAAAGAAACTTGCTAAATGGGACCCTTATAAATGAAGCTGTTTTCTCCTATGAAAGACTAAATTTATAGCTTAATGTGTGCACCCGCCAGGCACATTTGTCCAGAAAAAAAAAAAAAAAAAAAAAAAGTAGTCCTCATTCATAGTTTATCACAAAAGTAGGAGTCACATAGAACTAATACAAACAAGCTCCATCTTTTCCATTCTCTAACCAGAAGCATGGGAGCAAAGAAGACTACAAAGTACCTGAGTCATGTCTGACTCATTTGCTGAGTCTTGACAGGGAATTCAACCCCACCAGCAATCCACGCAGGTCTGAGCAGATACACACCTCTGGTGGGAAGGGCAGCCACTCAGGGAGTTGCCTCACAGTTGCTCAGGGACTGACGCGTTGATTCATCACCTCATCTGGCTTGCCTGGACCTTCCCGATCCACAGCTCATCCTCCCCCCATCTTTGAACCTCTCCTGATGTTGCTTCAAGTCCCCTTCCCAGAGGGGCCTTTCTGCTAAAAGTCCTGAAAGGGTGAACCTCTTGATGGAGGGTGCATCATTACACTATTGCTTCAACCAGCCCCAGGTCTAGGCTAAACTTAGTTTTATGCCCCACAATGAAATTTTATGCCCCACAATGAGGAAATATGTCCCACTTCCACTTAACTTGTTTATACTGAAGTGTAAGAGATACCTAAGAAAATCTCATGAGGAGTGTGTCACTGAGATCTTTAAAAGACATTAACTTAAGTGACCATGTAAATTGCCTTCTGTGGATGACCTTGCATGGATCCATCCAAAGACCTCTAACACATAAGGACAAAGTTCTTCTCTAGCCCAGGAAACGCCTCATTCCCCTCCATTCCAGTCAACCCCAAGTCTTTCATTTCCTACAGGATAATGGGTTTCTCTTGGCAGCATGTTTATTGCAGCAGAAAAATGGACATGGCATTTCTGTGTTATCTTCTGAGCCTCAGCAGTTAGCAACCTGACTTGGCACAAACAGTGCAGGCTGCTCCATGTAAGTCACCACAACACAGCAGAGAGAGATTTTGCACATGGCCATCAGATTCCCATGCCTAGTCAGGCACAGACATCGCATGAGGAAGAGCTACATCATCATGCATCATTCCCTCCATAATGGATAGAAGAAGGACGGACGTCTCTCTGGAAGGCTTACAGGATCTTACCCTTTACCTTCTAAAAATGGCCAAACCCTACAACACAATGACGTTAAGTGATTGGATATATGACTAAATGGTAAACAGTAATAAAAGCTGACAAAAGCTACAGGGTGCCAAAGCTAGCAGAGGCTCTGATAAGGCTTGCTTGCTGGGTCACTATCTTTGCATATTTTTCAGCTCCTTTTTCCAGGTGTGGTCCCTGGCTATATCCCAGCTTGGTGCAAGGATGTGACTCAGAAAAGATGTTTCAATGGAAAGGAAGCGGAGTATACCCTGGAAGGTATAGCGCATATTCAGAAAGGTCCTCTGGTCTTGGTGAGTTGAGGGAGATCCAGAAGTGTGGATCCCACAAGGCAGACACTTAACAGGCCTTGGGGGTGCCTGAGGAATATGGAAATGGAAGGAGTTTCTTTTCCCTATGTCATCAAATTCCTATTTTACAGAAAATATACTCATTAAATCATCATCACTGTAACGGCAGATGGAGACATGGGAGGGAAGGATTTAAACTATCTGATGAGACTGGGGTCTGAGAATAAATAGATATATACACATAGCTATGGCTGATGTTCATAGACATTAATCTGGAGTAATGTTGACTTCTAACATTCTGGCTGTGGCAGTATGGTGTTTAGAGCTAGCTGCAGAATCCATAGGAGAAGAGAGAATGGTCTTTTACTTTGAGGCTCTGCCTTGTTCAGAGGCATATTAGGATCTGAGGAAGAAGTTTGCACTTACCCAGGTGCTTGCATGACTCTGATCAAACACAGAAAGGACAAGAAGAACAGCTTGCAATGGTTCCCGGGCTGAAAAGAGGAAGTTACTTACGGACAGACAATCTAGACCCAAACCTTGACAGCACACACCTTATCTTCCAGGCATGTCCCCAGGGAACCATAATGGCTTAGCACTGTAGCTTTTATTTGTCCATTTGTCCAAAGCACCTCCTGTGCTTGATTTGAACTTAGACTGTCCAAGTCAAACCAGGTATTTCTCTCTTCAATTGTTTGGTGTATAGGAATGGAATTCAGCTCATAAAAAGCCAAGAATACTTTGAAAGCCATTTTCCAATTGAGAAAATGATCTTGCAGATCTCTGTTTTCAAATATCCCTTGGAGCAACAGGAAGGAACAACAAACTTGTCTGTATTTTTTTGATTGTTTCACAAAATCTGGACTCCCTCTAAACTTCAGAAATTGTTAACCTGTAAAGGTGTTTGCTTTGTCAGCCCTACAGAGTTAGTCAACTTTATTAGAAATCAAACTGGGTCATGTCCCAGACAGCAACTTTCCATGGGGCTACAAAGCTACATCACCTGATTCTCATCTTCTCCCTTTACCCTGGTCCTGACACTGAAAGAGATATCACTGTTACTGTGACCTGTGGTTCAGAAAATGTGGATATTTATCTAAAGACCCACAGAACTCAGAGCTTTGCTCTTTAGCTGAAACTGCAATGTCAATCAATCCTTAAAATCTCCTGTGACAGAGACTCTGCCACACAGCCAGTACAGTCCAAACATTCATTCTCTTTTTCTTTAGAAAACTTTTTCTAACAGCTAATCTTTAGCACAGTTTTAGCACATTGCTTCTTGTCCTATCTCCAGTGACCACATGAAGCAATCTACTCCCTATTTAGGCAAAAGTGATCCACATAATGACAGTCATAAGACAGCTACTGTGCCTCCTTTCAGTTTTTCCCACGTGTTCTACTCTATTCAAAGGAATTACTTGACCTTCCAGATTTTAGAAAGGTGAATTTGTGGGATCTAACACCTCCCTGCAGTGAGGAACTGGTGAAATATGACCAACAAGAGGTCCTTCCTTGGCAATGCCAGCAGTGTACCACAGGACTGAACAAACCCACACAAGGGTGAGGCCATTGCAACTTCACTATTTCACAGATCAGGTATGTCTTGAGTTGTTTTAAGAATCAGTATGTTTGTCAAACCTCAGCTGGTGGAATGCTTTGTATATAGGGAGTGGCATGGAAGAAATCACAAAGTCCAGACTTCGATCAAAAAATGATTGAATGGCAAAGAGAAACACAACTATTGAGGTTGGTGCCCTGCTAGAAATTACCTGCAACTCTGATATTCCTCTGTGGAAGAGTGAGAACAGGGCAAAACAAGACACAGAGACAGGGTCCATGTCAGCTGACCTTGTATGTCTCCAGCACAGCTATTTACATCTGAAATAATCACTATTTGATCCCTCTTCAGTCAGTGCAAAGGAAGAGAAGACTTATTTCAAATGTCTACCTTCACATGAGATGCATCACATCCAGTTATGCCTATTTTCCCTGATGTTTCTGGGACATGTAGGATGCCTGGATGTAGATGTCATTACTGGTTCAGAGGAATGCGACCCACAGACATTGTATTTGGGTGAAAAACCTTTGGTGTCACTCTTAAAATGCTACTCTCTGGACCTTCCTTGTTTGTTATAAGAGAGGGGCATGTTTATCTTGCATCCTTCCTCATTCCAGGATCCTCAGATGTCTGCTTTGCATGAGACCAATCCTCTGACAGATGTTTGAAGAGAAAACTCTGGCCTGTGCTGTTCCTGAGCATGGATCCGAATGCACGAAATGAGGAGTGGTTGGTTGTGCTGTACCTATGTGTCACATCCATCCCATGACTGCAGGATTTTCCTGAAAATTCCTCCTCCTTCACCTTCCAGGGAAACCTTGCAGAGACCATAAGCTGAGCTGTGGTCATCTTACAAGCTGCATGCAGATGATTTAAAAGCTATAACAGTCAATACTGTTTCAGTGAGTTTCCTCAATACTCACAGGTATTACGAAAATCTAAACTGCTGATAGCAATGCTATCAATCTGCTTTTGAAAGAGGTACAATAAACAGCTGCATAACAAGGGTCTTAAAAGGGAGAGTAGGAAAGGGATAGAGAAAGGAGCAGTAGGAGGAGGGAAGAGAAACTGTGGGAAGAGAAGCTGTGGGATGGAAGAGATGGGAGAAACAAGAGCACTGGAGAGGCTAACCATCACCTCCTGCTCAATATCGGCCTCAAGAGATGTTTTGCACATGTCTTTTGGGGCATTTTGGGCCACCTAGCTCACCTCCACCATGTATTGAGAAGGTCGCCTACAAGCAATGTATTTTCCAGCAGCCCGTCCAGGCCCATGTTTCTTTTCATCCCAGGGGACTGAGAATCTCCGGGAGGCTTACTCAGCAGACTTCACTGTTTATGGAGAATAAGCTGTAATTTTCCTTTGCTCTGTTTTGCACTCTTCCTTCTAGAGCCTTGCTCTTGTCCCACCCTCAGCAAATCTCTCCTGACCTGGTGTTTTCACTCTACTGACTCCTCAGTTATTGTTATCGCAATACTTGTAAGTACCAGACACTGTTTAAAAATGCATCCACAGGACCTTAGTGCTGTTTACTCCCTTCTGCTTAAAAGCAGCCATGTGGAGAATGTGACGTATCAGTTATACAGTTCAGAGGCAGGGCATTTCCCACATTATAAATGGGTGGATTGTAGCCACAGAAAGTTGAAACGTCATTTAGAAATGTTGCTATTTCAGTGGGAGGATTGCTCATTACTGCTAAAAAGTACAAAAACACCGTGTTATTCATAAAGCCAAAAACATAATCCCCTGGCAATCTGTATATGTCAAAATGCTGGTGGTTTTAAAAAGCCTTTAAAGATACAAGTATCTCTGTGCCAAACTAAGATTCAGCAGTAAAAGCAAACACATAAATGGAATAAACCCCGTGATGACAAAAAGGAGGAATTGTTGCAATAATGTACTTTTCCAGGAAAATTAAACATAACAACAGTGTCTGTGAATCACTGGAGTTTTCTGACCCATAGCAGCTCCTGCTTATAACCATGATTTCGTAACCTTACAGTATTACTATTTCCACAGTACCATTGGCAGTAGCTGTGTAAAAGCCGTTTGGCATAGAAAGAGATTTCTTCAAAACACCCTGACTGAGATTTTTGAAAAATGCCTTGAGAATTACATGAAATGAATGAGAGATACCTGCCTAGATTATTTACAAATCTCTAAAAAAAAAAAAAAAAAAATCCTGCTCCCTAATGCACAAATATTTGTAAATTATGAGGCCATCCTGAAGAAATACGAAGCATAAATACTCTTCCAAGGAGAGGATGGATCTGTAACTCAGATCTTCCAGAGTATGAAGAGAGAAATCCTCTGGGTAGTGCATTACCTTTCAGAAGGAAACATAGTGAAGATCAAGTTAAATAGGCTTAGGTCTACAAGCCATGTTCAGGTCTCCTCCCAAAATCCTCGTCTACCTCAGTTGAGGTGGGCTATATATTATAAAGTTGGCAGTTGTTCAGGCAATCTCTTTGAACCCTGGAAGGTGAGTGCAACCCATCCTTGCTGCCACCCAGAAGGATGCTGCATGGTAGGCACCGAGGGGAATTATGCTCACTTGGAGAATGGGGACGGAGATTTGGCACAGTGTCCGAGCAAAAGACACCAATCAAGACTTCTGAATATGGCATTTGCCTGCGAGGAGAAAAAAAAAGTGTGGGCCAGTATCAACTTCAGGATGCTACCACGATCATCCAGTAGATTTAGTGGAATAAGCTGCGATCCCCGATCCCTGCTCAGTTCTCGCCTGCACTCACTGCCACAGCTGGCGATAGGCAGCATTCCTGAAGACAATTATGGCAGAAAAGATGGACTAGACATGAAGGATTAACTGTTCTCACTCAGCTTTGACATGTTCCCTCTGGATCACAGCTTTTGACACATCTGTGTTTCTGTGAGCAGTGCTGAAAGTGCTCTGCTAATGTGATATCCATCATGAGCACTGCCTGTGCGCACGCATAGACACACACACGCTCACCAAGCCAGGGCAGTTTTCTCTGTAAACAGCTACTCATTTCCAGCGGGGTCTCAAGGGCCACTTGCTCCAACCACATACGTGAAATCCTTGCCAGGAGCTAGCCACTGGGTGAAGCGCCGTGTTGCCAGCCGCTGTTTGATAAACCCCGCTCTGTTTACTTACAGAGATTCAGACCTTAGCTAATCTTTTTCACTGTTCATGGGCTGGTATTTCTTGCCTGTACAAATCGTTTCTGGCTTCCTCACCCGCAGCATCTCTGAGAATGATATTATTAATGGTTCACATCAGTCTAGGAATACTGGTGGCAGGGAAATCTTCAAGTGCTCATTACTGAATTATGTTTTTCCATTGTGGTATTACTATTCCAATTCTTGTTGGCTTTTTCGCTTTCTAAAAACTTTTACAAAAAATGAAATAAGCTCTTCTGACCAGAAAATGTTAGTTCCAGAATCATTCAAATTCTTATTGTAGGCATTCACTGGCTATGTGACCAAATTCAAGAGAATTGCTGTGAATTTGCTGGAGTGATATTAAAACAACATGCTTCCTTTTACTGAAGTCACAGAAAATGACCATTTTCACTCCTTTTCTCAATAAGAAACTGTAATATGGAAATTGACTGGTCTAGAAACCATCCTACCCAATAAGGATAGAAGCAGACTACTGAATGAAGTGGTTTGTGGGGTGACCTAGCAAGAGGGGCACAAAAAGAAATTCTTCTCGTAGGTGTTTTTGGAAGGTGAGAGTCTTGTGAAAATGCGGGGTTGAGAACTTCACTAGAGAAGTTCTCACTACTCTTCATACTACTTTTTTTTTCTAGAGAGAAGTTCAGTCACATTTTCTGGAATGCCCAAATAAGAAAATACCTGAAACTTGATGAGTTTTCTGTCTTCATCACAAACATTGCTTGAACATGACAAGCTGGTGGGAGCAAACAGGCATGGTGGGTCTCTGTTTCCTCCTGAGTAAACAGAGCGGGGTTTATCAAACAGCGGCTGGCAACACAGTGCTTCACCCAGTGGCTAGCTCCTGGCAAGGATTTCACGTATGTGGTTGGAGCAAGTGGCCCTTGAGACTCCGCTGGAAATGAGTAGCTGTTTACAGAGAAAACTGCCCTGACTTGGTGAGCGTGTGTGTGTCTATGCGTGCGCACAGGCAGTGCTCATGACGGATATCATGACGGATAATATCACATTAGCAGAGCACTTTCAGCACTGCTCACAGAAACACAGACGTGTCAAAAGCTGTGATCCAGAGGGAACACGTCAAAAGCCCCCCAAATGACCTATAGCAGCTGGAAAACGAAAAATTAACAAGGATGTGGGAGAGAGCTTGTTTGTCATCACAAGGCTTACATGGTTATGAGAAAAGCCTACAGAGATGGAGGGATATGGAGGAAATTTCCATCACACAGGCCATGCGAAGCAGATGACCGACAAATGTATGTGGTATTTCAAGAGTGCTAGACAAAATCCTGGAGGGGTGATTGCCTTGGAAGTGTTGCTGACTGTAGGAGAGCTCTGTTCTGTGCAAGACCAAATGTGGAGGAATCACAGCAATGGTCACCTTTGCCAAGGGTCCACACATGATGTCCATTCCAGGCCAGAAAGAAGCAGGAAAGTGCAGCAGTGTCAAATGAAGGCAATGTGCTCGCCAGCATGGAGGGGCATTGAAAAGAGCTGTCCTGTCTGTGCTGACTGCAGAGGAGCCCACAGAACTAGTCTAGGTTATGTGGTTAGCCTTCTGAGAGCTAAAGTTAAATAAGTTGGATTCCACCCATGAAGAACCCATCTATATGAAGAACACAAATGTGAAAATGGGACTCTTTAACATGGCTGATAATAGTAAAATGAGATCCGGTGTTTGAAAGTGGAAGCCATGCAATTTTAGACTAGGCACATTTGTTAACCACAGAGTTCATTAACCACTGGAAACATTTATCCAAAGTTGTGGTTGATTCTCCCATCTCTGGCAATTTCAAAATCAAGATTGTGTTATTTTTTCAAAAGAGATGTTCCTTGCTTCAAGCAAAAGTGAATGCAGGAAATTTCCCTTGCACTAGTCTGATACAATTTAGGCTAGAAGTTACTGCCAGGCATGTAGAATCAGAGGATTAAATTGAAAAAATATCTGTTCTGCAGATATAGTCTCCTCGTTTTGCATATATTGTTAGCACTGCAAAGGTACAAAACCAGGAATCTGATCTATTTTGTATCCCAGCATATAGATCTAGACAGAGATCACAGCAATATGGCACTTGTCTTCAGAGCGTTGCTGAAACATGGTATTAGTTTAAGCTTCAATTTCTAGTGGCAGCCTAAAAACTCTCAAACACCATCTTGGTTTCACTTTAATTGTGTAATGATGATCCTTATGAACATGACTTGCATTCATTTTCTTGTGTAACAGAGGAGCGTAATGCTATCTCATGGCACAGACTCGGTGTCCCCCTTGCACTTCTGTATCACAGCGGGATTCTGTGCAGATCTGCAGGCGGGAATGAGTTCAGAGCAGTTTTCCTTCTGTCACAGCTCCTTAAATTGGTCTTTCCTCAAATACAATAAACAATAGCAAAGTATTCTTAAGAACAAAGTAAGCAAAAAGTAACACCTCCCCCTATATAATTTGTGCTTTTTTTTTAATCCCAGCACTCTCAGATGTGTAATTTTTTTTTTTTTTTTTTTTTTTTTTAAGGTGCTGAAAGGCATTGCAAGGAAACAAGTAACTGCCAAAGCAAGTCTTGTTTTAGCTGGCATTTGTAAGGGGGAGGGGAACCAGAAACCTTTGAGTGCAAGAGCAAAACCAACCACAGAAAAAGGCTTAAACACTCTTCCTAGTTACTTATTGAAAGGCAGTTCTTCACAGATTGCAGTTAATCATACAGCTAAATCAGTAACTGCTGTTGCTGATAAGCTTTAGTTCATGAGACACGCTCTGTCAGCTAACACCCAACTGCCGCCAAGATGTGCATCCCAAATCAAGATTTAAATTGACACGAGAATCAATAAAATGGAAAATAAAGTTTATTAGTGGAGTTATTAAAGCTGTCATGACCCGAAAACACAAACAATATTTATATAAAGTGGCCACATGTCTTTTTAAGCTATTTGGAAAGACTCTTTCTTGGTTCAAAAGGCTTTCTTTTCCAGGTCTGAAATGGGATGAGACTTAGCTACTTTTAGGGTACTTAGTTCATGTACTGTAACACAGAACAGAATTTGTCTTGGCTTGTTTTATTGGTGTGCGTCTTACGTACATGATACTTGTGCATGGCTTACATAAATTATATGCAAGAGTTTATGTATTTTCCCTCCTGCTACAGTTGTGGAAGTATAAGCCAAAAAACTTTCAGGATATAAAATAGGAACTGGTGAGACGACAAATCTTCACAAATTCGGACACTGTTTGTATGGCAAGAAGTCTCTGAATGGTCAGTCAAAGTCCATTTAACTGAAAACTGCAAATTCCCCTACACATTACTGAACTGCTATTCCAAGAAGCACCTGAAAAATCCCCAGTTTTTAAAGAAAATAAACCAAAACATCTATATCAATAAGTGAAGTTAATCATTAAAGCCTAGTAACACCAAAGAGCTTAAACAATAACAGCTATCGCAGCGAGCCTTTACCTTGCTTGAATGGTCACAGACTATAGGCAGAGGGACATCCAAAAGCGTTTTGTGCTTCCTTTGCTCTCTCTCCAAGATCTGAGGACTGTTTCATGAAGGTCATTCATTGTTTCTATCACTCCATACTGTCATCTGAGCAGTTTCAGTGGTTCAACTAAGATCTAGCTCCTGAAAACAAGTAAACATGTATGTTGCTTTATGCTACGAGACCCCTTGACCTGGGTCTTGCAGAATGAGAGGATGTATCCAATCCATCTGAACAACAATTATACCACATCCTTTTGGCATATACATACTAAGGGCAATAGTTGTTTTTAGCAGATTTAACTGACTTCCAGTTTTTGTCATCTGTTTGTATTGTTATGATATATCAGTTACAAGACATTCAGCCAAACCTTAGACCAGTGGAAGTCTAGGGAAATAATTCTAGCAATATTGCTGCTGTGAAGGAGTCCTGAGGACAAAGCAATCTGAAAGACAAATAAACCTGTGGCACGAAGAGATTAGGCAAGGATGGGTGCCAGAGCCACGACAAGTGCTTAGTTATCCTGACACAGCCCCACTGAACCCTTGACCAGTCTTGCTTGTTGTTTTCACTGAAGAGTTCAAAAATATATGGGAAACTTAAGCTCTGTGGTAGACATCTGAGTCAAGCACTTGCCACATGACTGTGACATTCACTGATCTTTGGTTTGTTCAAATTTAATAACTCTTCAGTATTCAGTAACTCTTCCATGCATTATGGAAATATTGTAACCGAAGATGGATTGGCACCACATCATATTGTTATAAAGTAGTGGACTGTAATTCTTCCAGCATAGATGGTGGTCTCTTGGTCTATCCTTTTATAATGTAGATTTGTGGGTCTCTGACCACAGAAATTATTCTGACGGAATACCTAACCATCTTTGGACAAGTCTATATATTTTCCTTTCCCATCAGAAGGATTGACTACTAAGGGATTTACTTTCTGTGTGAAATAACCAACCTTATTTCCCGTGTCCTACTAAGCTTGGGAAATTCTGTCAAGGTTTTACAGTATATGAGTAGGAAAAAAAATAGCAAGGGAATTGTGGGTTTCGTAAAAGAAACCCTGTTTCCGGACTAGTGAGCCCTGTTGCATCTGAGAACTCAGAAACATGAATGCCACAAAGCTGCATCCTCATAAAAGATCAGTCTGACCTGACTTTGTTGAGACTTTCAGCAGTGTGCAATTTTACCTTACATCTTTCCCTGCACACCTCATTAGTGGATGATGTTGCAACCAATGTAGACTTACAGGAAGACTGGAAGGGCCCTGAAGCTGCCTCTTCTCACCATCATTATTCTGGAAATGGAAGATATTCAGGAGTCTGTTTTGATGATTTTGTTTGAGACAAGGCAGGATCAAGTATCCCAGGGCACCCCTAATAGGAGTATCTCAAAGGAAAAAAGAGACAATATTTTGGTTACTATTTATAATACCTATGTATCTATCTCACAATATCATATTACCATAGATTTATTTATTACATTGGGTTAATACTAAATAAAAGGGAGATGCTGTTGTGTAGTAACTACTATATAATAAAAGACAACCCTCCCTCCCCCACCCCCCCACAAAAAAGATAATAGGAGAGGAACTCATTGCTACCTCTACTAAAATGACTTAATGAAATATGGAAAGCCACTTATTTCCAAGTCATCTTGGAGCTGCTGGAGAGAGTCCAGCGCAGGGCTACCAGGATGATCAGAGGCCTGGAACATCTGCCCTGTGAGCAAAGGCTGAGAGAGCTGGGCCTGTTCAGCCTGGAGAAGAGGAGGCTGAGGGGGGACCTGATCAGTGTCTATAAATACCTCAAGGGAGGCAGTGAGGAGGAGGGGGGCGGCCTCTTTTCAGTAGTGGACAGCCATAGGACTAGAGGGAACAGCCACAAAGTGAGGCCCCAGAAGTTCCACAGGAACTTAAGGAAACATTTCTTGACAGTGAGGGTGGCAGAGCCCTGGAACAGGCTGCCCAGAGAGGTTGTGGAGTCTCCTTCTCTGGAGATCTTTAAAACCCTTTTGGATGCAGCCCTGTGCCACATGCTCTGGGTGACCCTGCGTGTGCAGGGAGGGTTGGACTAGATGACCTCTGAGGTCCCTTCCAACCTTAAGTGTTCTGTGATTCTCTGATTCTGTGATTCTATAACAAGTGCCTGGTTTAGATGCCTTCGTGACTGCAACTCTTAAGCTCTTAAGATGAAAGAGTTCCTGAGCATGTAGGCAGCCATCTCCCAGCTCTCTGTACTGCCAGCAGAGACAAGTAGTAGGGGTACAAACAAGGGGTAGCATCTCTTGCCAAAACCAGGATGAAGAATGAACACTACTTTCTGTATCTTTACCAAAAAGCCAACTAAACATCTTCAAGCTTACATTTCTGCAACTGTTAATTCTGTGAGTTTGGCAGAGGAAGGAAAAACAAAAAGCAGGTCGAATGATCTGACTCTGGCACACTGTCAGAAAAGTGAGATGTGCTTGCATGGAGAGCGCTTTCAAACTGACATCAGCATATGGGCAATTATCAACTGGGCTCCTCCAGGCTGACAACCAAAGAGGAGATGATCAGACAGCAGAATATGGGAAGCTCTGAATCATCAGTCACCATCAGTCTCTTGAGCAATGTCCCATGAAGGACCATGAAGATGATGAAAGGACTGGAGCATCTGTCACATGGGAAGTAGCTGAGGCAGCCAGGACTGTTCAGTCTCGGGAAGAGGAGGATCGGGGAGATCTTACCAATATGTACAAATACCTGATGGAGGAGGAGGCAGAGTCAGACTCTTTCCAGAGGCATCCAGTGGTAGGACAGGAGGCAGTGGGAACAAACTCAAATACAGAAAGCTCTACTTAAACATAAGGAAAACACTTTTACAAGTTGTCAAACACTGGAATAGTTTGCTAAGGAAGTTGCAGAGTCTCCATCTTCGGAGATATCCAAACTCAACTGGACACAGTCCTGAGCAACATGCTGCAGCTGACCCTGCTTTGAGCAGTGGTTTGGACTGGGTCATCTCCAGAGATCCCTCCCAATCCCAGCCATGCTATAATCTGTGAATTGGAGCCCAGGAGATATTTGTGGACAGATGGAAACTTGCAGAGAAAACAAGCATGCCACAACCAAACTGCCAGCAGCTGAGTTGGTGCACAGAACTCAATGAGAAGGGGTTCCTTTTACTTCTTCACTTGCCTTCAAGACTATGGAGAGTGGGTCTTTTGTTTGTTTGATTGTTTTTGCTCTCTATCCTCCTGCTGTGGCTGCCTTCCTCTTAAAACCTGTTGATTCAAGCAATCAGCAGTCAGCTAGTCTGTGTACCTCACATTTTGCAGTCTCCCTTTTGCACAAGTCCCTTCCTAGGAGAGCCAGGAGAGCCCATTCCCGGTGGAGGCAGCAGTTGAGGGCTCTGCCTTCCCCATTGGCACAGCAGGGTCCCAGCCTGTTCTCGCTGTGCAAAGGAGCAGGCACCTCTTGCTTCTTCCTATTTTATCTCACTTGTCAGCTATGCAAACAGGAAAATGAAGCAGTCAAGAGAGGGAGATGAAGGTTTCCCTAAGGGGGGAATGGGGGAAGGTGTGGATGGGGCCTCCTGTCCTTCTTGCTGATTGTAAGATAAGGTCTAACGTGGCATTAACAAGCACAGTAGCAATGGCATGGGCTCACGCCAGCTCCCAGCACTGCCACTGTTGCCTTTTATTAACTCCTCCGAAATGCAAACGGTGTAAATAAGGCAGAAACAAGAAGGGTCAGTGCACTCGGCCAGATAATTAATGGTGTTTTGAATGCACTAAAGGCATTATCAAAAAGCAGCTGGGACGTAGTAGGAAGGAAGTGCCCTTTCAGAGATGTTACAAATAACCTTGCATGCATACAAATGTCTGTGTGCACGAGCTTGGCAAAAAGCAATTCATTAGAAACAACTGCTCATCAGTGGAGGCATGCTGCAAAAAAAGTGTCTTGCTTAGACTCTCTAAAATGCTGCTTTGATGCAATTTGCTGCTTTTACTCCTTTGCAGTTTTCCATTCTGTGTCTTGTTTAGCTTGGGGTGGGGATTAATGCAAAGTGCCTGGAGTCAGCTAAACTGCCGTGCTGGCAAAGTCTGGTGAGGAAGCTGCAGGGATCAGTAAACAGAACTGAAAGTGCGGGTGGCCGTGAGCTGCCTTTTTTCTCTGCATGTGCAAAGGAAGTAAGGAGAGTCAGCCCTGATAGACAGTGGAGATAGTTCACAGAAAATAACAGATGGCTTCAGGCTCATACTTCTCTTGAAGCAAATAGCGCCCAGGTATCTTCAAAAATGGATACTTAAAGATAATTTGGCTCATTCTTTTGGTATGTTGTGGTAAAGAATAAAAAAGACAGGAAAAAGGAAAAGGATTTGTTTGTGTATTTTGGAGGACAGTGAGTAATATAAAGTCCAAAACCTCTGCAACAACAGGTATAGGATTTCATTCATCCATAATTGGTGATATGCACTTGCCAGCATAATCCAGGACAAAGGAGTCCTCATCCACACATGCATCAGGAAGGTATCAAAGTGGAGAACCTCGTAATGGGCTGCAGCACTGGGGTGATTGCACAGATGCTTGCTATGCTTCATGTCCATGGTCATCACCTCATGTACCTCCTCTGTGCCCACAGCCCACCCTGACCGAAGACCAGAGCTTTCCCTTGCCAACATCTCCCACCACGGCTACCGGAGCACAACCCGTGGCAGCAAAACCATTGCAGGTGGTGACTGGGAAGGACCTGAGCTGTCAAACTGCACAAAATACATGGGAAGGGAGCATTACCTCAGCCTAATATCTGATATCACCTGATATCTGATACCTGATATCCTGCTGCTTGAGGGAAGGGAGGTCCTCATCTCAAGAACCTACTCAAGTTCTACCTATCGAAGCTGTATGAGGCCCAAACATGACTCTATAAACAACCATGTTGTTAGAAAAGGCTTTCTGTTTTGGGTACTATATGTTGCAACAGACTTCTGTGAGCACTGAGCAATATGAGCTTTGTTAGAAGTCATCAGAAAAAGCTGATGCTTCAAAAATGAGGTGGAAACTTCTCACTGTGTGATGGGAAAGGGCAGGATGTCCACGTTTACCTGAGGCCAAAGGTCCCAAACCAAGGTAGACCTAGGAGCTGGCAGCATCAGCTGGGGAAGGGAGGAAGGGTGAACTGTAGGATACATCTCTCTTTCTCCCATTGTTTGCCTTCCAGAAGGCTATGAATCCTGGTCCCACTCCTGAAAGGCCTGCTTTCACATGGCATGCTGCAGAGATTAAAAAACAAGGAAAAATAAATCCTCCAGCCATTCCTACTGAGAACTAGTATCAGTTCTTCCTTCTCCAGCTCTGCTCTGCTGCTTCTTGCTCTTCTGAATACTTCTTCACACCATGTTGTCCGCTCCCTGTGCTTGTCCCATGGAAGCAACTGGAGCAGTTTCTAGATGGAGACACCATGGAGGGAATAGTGGAGGCCAGCCTTTGCATGAGCCGCTTCTCTGATTCTCTATGGCTTTGCTGACCCGCCCATCGCTGCCTATATGCCTGCTCTTAAACATGATTTTCCTTTTTATTGATTTAGTAGTCACCACGTGTGTTTCATACCTTTGTTTTTCTCTAGTTATTTGATAATTGTGTTAATTTTTTTTAAATGAATTGATTAACAGATTTTACCAAATGCATTGGGAACCTATCCACTCACTCAGGGCTCCTTTGATTTCCAGCTTGTTCCTTTTTCAATCCTTTTCTGTCTACTTCTGTCTCTCGTCTCAGCTTAACATCCAATAATAGTGCACCACAGTCCATTTTGCTACCTCACTAAGTCCAAACAACTCTTTACCACTCCAGTAGATTTTTCTAATTGGATTGTTCACACTTTCTTCTTCTATTTTTTTTTTCTTCTAGGGACATTTTATCTCTAACCCTGTTAAGATGTGTGGATTGAATGGGCCCTGCAACAGTCTGTCTTGGATCACTTTTGCTCAGTATTGTCATTAACAAAATAGATGCTCAGTAACTAAATAGATGATGGACTAGGAAAGGCACATCGTGTTAAATCTGGAAACTAAACTGATAGCAAGCATTTTAAAGAAAATAATTAAAATTCAGAATGACCATACCAAATTGGAGAGATGGTCTGAACGAAGTGTACATCAGCTACAAAAGGTCTTAGACTAGAATAATCAACTGTGTTAGGGAAAAACTGTAGAAGATTGCTACAAATAGACATGACCAACCTGTTCCCCTCCTCTAGTTTGGGGAAGAATAAGTGATAATAGGGAGGTTCAACATCATCTCTGAGAAAAACATGTTAATGAAGTGGAGAGGGAACTACTCAATGAGGTCTAGGAAAGATCCTAGAGCATCTTCTGATGGTCTAGGAAATCTTAGAAAAGAGGTTAGACCATCTGACCATCTCTGTGAGATGACCCTGGCAGGGTGGGCCCTGCTGTGGTTTCTCAAGGCCCTTTCCAGCTCTCAAGTCTGCTTCCTGGCCCAGACATGAACTTGCATCCTCTGCTATCACCTCTATCCTGCTTGTCTGATGCAGTCTGACCTCCTTGCAGACTCACCCATTTTGCAAGAGCACTCTTGCCAGGTTTTAGCAGATCACAGATGTCCACCTTCATTTTTTATCTTTTTCTTGCCCTTTTCTCTGCTCCACTGTCTTTCCCGGTCTTTCCCCTGTCTCTCCCCCTCCCATTCACAGTGATTCTCCATCCTGCCTCCCAAAGCTTTTGGGAACACCCTTTTTTCCCCCGTCTGCAGACAGACTGGCCAGGAGGAGTTCATGGTGCTGCTCACACAACAAGGAGATGGATGAGAAATCTCTGCTCTCAGATCTCTGCATCATTTTTCCATCCTTTTTTGTTTGTTTGCAGACAGTGCTTTGGTCACATTATGTTAAGAACTGACAGGTCATTTACCCAACTTTGGGGGACTTTTCCTTATTTGCTTATTTTTGAAGAGGGCTTTACTTTCGCAGAGCTTTGAGCTTGATGACCAGCCTAGAAGGGCTGAATGTTTTAATACAATCTCCATCACACTTGCCTCATCTTTTAGTATTTTTTCTGTGCTTTTTAGTTTTCCCACATGTGCCTCCAACCCAGCCCAGACCCACAAGACTTCAATTCTGAGAAGTGTTTTTGAGCACACAATGGTGAAGGACAAGGTTTAAAACTAAGCCAAACGAACAAACATGCCCATAAAAGGCGTGCACAGTAGGCCAGAACCATGTGTACAACTGCAAGTCTGTCCTGGGATTTTCATTCCAGTAACAAACCCATCGGAGACTTGCGCTTGCAGTTTACACTCTCATCACAAAACAAGCCCACGGAGAGCGTGATGCAGCAGTTCCCATAGCAACCAGCACAAGAGGAGTCCATTAAGTGATCACAGTCCCGTCTCAAAGTGAATTACCAGGCAGCAGGTGAACTTTTGCACCTCTCAAAATGCCTCTTGGGGCCCATAAGCTGCCATGTGCGGGAGAACAACAGAATGCCGATACGTTGCACTGATTTGCTGCTGCATTGTTATCCTTAATTATGCCAGTGGTGATTTTTAAGAAGCACGGCACATGCTTTTCCTTTTTCCTGTCAGGTGTTTATTTTTTTTATTTTATTTATTTTTTTCCCTAAGCGTAAAAAAGGAGACTGCAAGACAGTGTTCTTGAGTCAGTAACTAATGAAATGCTTTTCAGGTCTCTGCATTCTGCCACAATTAGATTTTCAACCATCTCGGGAGAGATGCTATTATCTGCGTGGGTGTGCAAAACGATCTATCGCTATTAATCATTTCTATTATGGTAGCAGGTAGTGCTCCAAACAGATCAACACCTCATTAGGAGGATTGTTATTCACACATGGAGGTTGACGTGATGCCCTTGCATAAGGAACATATAAATGGAGCTGGGAGGCTGAGGATCATTGCATTAAAGGCACTTAAAATATTGCTTTAGAAATTTATAAGCACATTCTTAAAAATAGCCTTACTTTCCCCACCCCCCTTTGCTTCTTTTTCTCAGCTCAGCTATGTAAATTTATGCTGACAAAAAAAATGAGAATGCAAAAGGAAAATCAAGCTGTTAAACATGACAAACTGTTTTCATGCTCTCAAATGTTTTGCAGGTTCGTTTTAACTTCCCTAGCCTTAACAAAGGCTTTAACTTCTAGCCTTAACAAAGGCTAGAAACAGGCTGTGGCATCCAAATCACAGTGGAGATGGAAAGTGAGGCTGCCCCTTCCATTTCAGTCTCATCCTGCCCCGTATCAAGATGCAGAAATTTGAGTTTCTCCATCAGCTCCTTGCTAGTGCCCATACTTTGAGACTGTAGGAAGCCATATAAGGGTTTCCCATCTTCCTTATTCCTCTCTTGTGATCTCCAGTGTTATTTTCATTTCTCTGAATGAGCCTCTAAAACTCAAGACTGTGATGGACTGAATTGCTATGAAAATGTTGAGGTTCCCCCCAGGCTGGTGGAGGCTAGAGTTTAGTTAGGAAACTAAGATATGGGTTGGTCTCATGTACCTCACTGCTGATCATGGAAGACCTTGGGAACATCCTGACATATCTTGGTTCTGAAGTTAGCCACCGAAACCAATGTGAAGAACAACACTGATCTCCTCTGTGTGTACGGAGGCGAAAGCACAGTGAGATTCTAGGAGCACAGGATTGTCACTGTTCCACAGGGAAAAGGGAGGGAGGGGGTCAAGCTCTTTTCAGTGTAGGGAGGAAGGGGCCAAGCTCTTCTCAGTGGTGGTCAGTGATAGGACAAAGGGTAACGGGTGTAAGCTGAAACACAGGCAGTTCCATCTCCATTTGAGGAAGAACTTCTTTCTTGTGAGGGTGCCAGAGCCCTGGCACAGGCTGCCCAGGGAGGCTGTGGAGTCTCCTTCCCTGGAGATCTTCCCAACCCGCCTGGATGCCGCCCTGTGCCCCGTGCTCTGGGTGTCCCTGCTGGAGCAGGGGGTTGGACTGGATGATCTCTAGAGGTCCCTTCCAACCTCAACCAGTCTGTGATTCTGTGAAAAGGCTAATGTGGAGAAAATATGCTGCCTTTCTCAATAACCTCTCCCAAACCTAGTCCTTTAGAGAGCCCAAAGCATGGGCTGCTCTCCCCATATGTGGTGGAGTGGAGCAGGTCCCACACACGCTGTCTCCAGCCCTTGCATGGTTTCTCCTTTTTGTCTCCATACAGTACAGCTGTGTCTTATTCATAGCAACTGCTGACAAGCCTATTTGCACCTCTCTCAAAGGCAAAGTGTAGCTGTGGACGCTGACATCTCGACCTACAAAGGATGAATTTGAGCTTGCAAAAAAAAGAACACGGTAAAAATAGCAGGATTATTTAACTCAACCTTGGTGCTCTTCCAAAAAAAGTCATTTAAAGCCTTAAAACCCCTCCACACTGTGACTACCATAATAGCCACATGAAAAGCTATTAAAAACTTCCTGTGAAGAAAGGTAATGAGAAAACTATAATAGTTGAGGGGAGAGGGGGAAGCTTCCAGAGAATTCAAATTGAGCCTGACCTCTGCAAGGTATCCTTTGCTTCCTGTTTGCTGCTGGAGTACAATGAGGCTTGGATTTGTGCTCCACCTTCCAGCGTCTAGGTCTAAAAATGTAACAATGAACTTGTGACACAAAGGACCTGTCTCCTGGAGAGGCAGAATTTAGATCTAACAGCAAGGCACAAATTCTCTCGAGTTTGAGGCATAACTAATTTTGAGTAGGTGGATGGCTTTTTTGTTGTTCTTTTTTTTTTGTTTTGTCTTCCTATTTTTAGGATGGCAGACTTGGGCTGATTTAATTAAGATTAAGATAGACTTACGCAGCTGTTTGTTTTAAGTTATTATAACCATTTTAAGGCACTTGTCACTATGGTTACCTAGATGTTGCTGTCTAAGGTGCCTGAGCTGAGACATAGCTGGGAGGGAACATAGGGTTAGCTGAGATGGATCTAATCTACCTAATCCACATGTGTCTCTTGTCTTAAAAGTGCTGAGTTTTAGCTGACCGCTTGAGGGTCTTCAGAAAGCGCTTGCTTTCAAATGAGAAAAAACATAGCTACAGTGGAAAAAATATAAGTGGGGCAAAATGGCATTTTTGCAGACAATTCATTGCCTTTATTTTAATTCCATGTAAAAATTTAATATAAAAAGCTACCTCTTCTTCAGTTCCACCTGTGCAACTCACTATTCATGTCTGGTGTGAGTTGGACCAGGCATATTCTCAGCCTGTCAGAAACAGACTGACTAATGTTGAGGTTGACCTGTCTCTTTCTCTCTTGTTTCATCTTCCTTTCCTTTCCTTTCCTTTCCTTTCCTTTCCTTTCCTTTCCTTTCCTTTCCTTTCCTTCCCTTCCCTTCCCTTCCCTTCCCTTCCCTTCCCTTCCCTTCCCTTCCCTTCCCTTCCCTTCCCT
>NW_020455485.1:524690-545023 GCF_003342845.1 Nothoprocta perdicaria
CCTTCCCTTCCCTTCCCTTCCCTTCCCTTCCCTTCCCTTCCCTTCCCTTCCCTTCCCTTTTCTGGTTGTCTCCCCTTCCTCCCTCCTAGATTTTAAATTCATTCTTTAAATTGTTCTTACTTCAGTTGTACTCTTAGTGGTTATTACCAAAATAGCTGGATATTATCTTACTGATTCAGTTACACTTAGAAAATGGAGGAAGAGGCTGCTTGTAATTTTCTTTGCATATTTGTCCAAGAACCAGTATCTGTTTCAAACATCATCATGCTCCATGGATCCACCAGGAGATGTTTGAGTGTAGATCTTCCTTTTGCATGCACAGTACCAGCTCCGTATCCAGTAGTCCTCTGAAAAAGGGACCTTGGGTGATTCCCCAGATCAGAGTATGGGAGGCTGTGAGATGGCAAGCATTTCCAGTCTGGAGACATGGGAGTTGCAGTATGCAGCAAGGATCACTGGAGCAGTGCTCCCAAAGGATCACACCATGGAAGCCTAAGGACTTCCTTGGTGTCCCCTTCCCCATCATTGAAAGGGGACAGTCTTGTCTCCATCCAGCTCCATTCCATGCAGGGTATCCATATATCTGCCATGGTAACCACCTGGTCCTAGGACTGTCTGCAGCCCTGGCACCATGCTGGAAGATTCTTGATCAAGGCAGTTGTCAAGGGCTTGAACTGGGCAGCAAAGTGGTTGTATGGTAGGGCTGGGCCTTAGGGGTTTTGCATGGCACCTATTTGCAGTACACCTGGTCTTAGTAAGGCTGGAGATGACCCTCATCTACCCAGTCAAATATGAAATCCTCCCATAAGGAATTTACAGGCTAATGAATTACAGGTATGATCAAAAGCCTGCCAAAGCCAGCCATTGTGTTACAGACAAAACAGAAATATCAGAGGAAATTGTTTCCAATTGGCTCTATGTGTCAAAATTACTTGATTCCCAGGGATGATTTTTCAAAAGAGCCTAGACCTCTCTCCAGCAAGCGTGGTACTTTTCTGTATTTTACAATGGGTGATGATGTGGCTTACTTTAGCATGTCCTAGCAGCAGTGAGAGGCGTGTGCTTAAGTAATAAATCTTCCAACACTCGGTCCATCCAGGCCACAAAGCCCTCTCAGGTACTGTACAGACACATTAAAGACAATTCCGTCCAGGAAAGCTCATGAAGATGTGGCGATACCCAAATAAATCTAGATTTCATCTAAATTGATTAAAAAGTCAAAGGTCTACTATGATGAGCACTGAAACACCATTTTTTTTGGTCCTCAGTTGCAGCTTTACCACTCTTCCTCACAGAAGCCCCAAAAGCTGTTTAAAACAAAAATCTCTGTGCAATGCAGTGTATAAAGGGAGTGCAAAAGCAGTTGTATTTGCTTGTAAATAAAATACCAGTCCAACAATTCAGTAGATGTTGCGTTTTTCTGTAGAGAAGCCTTGCAATGTTTGGACAGCTGCTGCTATTAAAGTTTTTGCTAAGTAAGTTAAAAAAAAATCACCTTCTAACTGCCAAATTCACAAATATATAAGGAAATTTAAAAGCACTTGAACGTCACACAGAAACCCTCTTGGAGCTACCTTTTAGAGTTTCTTTCAAAATATTTTAAATCTCAGGGTAGCATTGCAGTTGCTTTTATTTACCTTTCCTCTTCATGTTTACCCTGCATATTTACATTAAAGCAGTATAGGTAATATATATATATTAATAACATATGTTCTATGTTTGTATGTGCATATATCCAAGAATGTTTGGGTTTTTTTTTTCCATCTTGGAGATAATATCTAACAAAATATTTTCTTTTAGTTATTATGATTGTATGGAATTTATTATAAATCGGAGGTTTATAAATATAAACTACAAAGATAAATGAAAAATATTCTGTTAGTAAGCAGCACCAGATAAATTTGCCAAGTATTTGCGCCTAAGAAATACCTGTTCAAGAGTCCCCCTCTGTGACATGCAGCCCTGTCTGTGCAGTATCGAGTATAGCCTTAGCTCCATTGGAAGCCCAGGGGTGATGGGGATGGAGGGTGCGGGAGGACATGCCCTGGTGCTTTTTGCCATGGTGCCACTTAAGTGATTCCCCAAGGCAGCAAAGTTTATTCTTGCATTTTCCAAGTGCTAATAGTGTTGCACTTTCTGTTACGCTTCAGCATCCTCCCTTGCTAGCTGGAGTGCTGCGAGACAGAGCAGAGACCTGCAAGGGCAGGAGGCAAGGCTGCAGCTAGGGGCACTGGAAAATATATTGCTTTAACTCTTTGCACTCTGGATATGAGAAGCTAGAGCGCTGTGGGCTTGGCTCCAGACTGCAGTGGAGCAGGCTGCCTCTCTTGATATTGCACGGCTTTTTCTCATGGCTGCAGCCTGAATGTTTATTTTCCATAAGTATATGCTTTTTCCAGGTATACTTACAATTTGATGATTCTGTCTCATGGGAAGGAAATTCAAAAGCTCCAGAAGAAAATCCCCTAAGTAGAAATTGAGATTGTTTTTTTTTAAGCAAAGACTCCATGGGAAGGATGGTTACCAGATACCATCTGGTATCTAGTCCTAGCATGCTCTTCCTAGACAAGGAATATCAAGGCAAGATCTTTTGAGATCAAGAAAAGGCTGTCTTGGAGACCCAAACGTACCATTGCACATTTGCTATCTCAGAGAGTTTGATCTGAACAGCCTGGCGGGAGAGCTGCTATCAGACAACCCCTGGGACCCTGTTTGGACTCAGGCACTGATCCTCTGTATACACTCTGCACAAACTATTTTCACAGTCTCCCCCAGTTTCATCAGATGTGAAATGGTTTTTTAGTGTGTGGTAACAGCTATCAGCATGCTGCAGAGGGGCTGACATGTTTTGTTGACTCTGCTCTGTGTAGAAAACATGATGGGCATGAGGATAAAGGGCTGGAATACTTTTCTAAAAGCATATAATCAATGTGGTTTAGATCTAAATCTGAGGAGAAACTGGTTTTGGCAGAAAATTTTCCATTTACTTAACCTATAAATAGCTATTTTGATTACAAAATAGCTATTCATAAATTATACCCCTGATTTGGCCTAAGTGAAAAACAAAATATGGTCTTCAGAATGGGATGGAATAAAGTAAAACGTTCCTTCAATGGGGATGACGTGACCTTGGCCCCAGATGGTGCTTTCTACTTTATGACCCACCAAACTAGCTTACCATGTGGTCAAAATTACATTAAACATTTCTGCAGTCCTTGTGCGTACAGTAAGACATTCTTCTTGCAAGGGAAGTAGCTCATCCTTTGGAGGTGTTTGTATTTCTGTTTCCACGGCAACCAGAAAAGATTAAAGTCAGAGGCCCCCAAAAAATTACTAGTTAGGGTATGGATGGGCAGTCAGATTGCAAAACCATGCACCGACTTTTAAAGGAAATAACTGCTCTATATTAAACAAACTTAGGAGAATTCCTAGTGCCGCAGTCTAAAAATAGCACTCCAAGCTTCATTAAGTGCAATTTTAGCTTTTATAAACTGCTATCTGCTTATATAGGAATTCTCCTTATGTCCTGTATAGGAATAGGGGATATACAAACTCTCAGTATTCCTGTATAGGAACAGGGGATATACAATCTCTCAGTGTTCCTATACAGGAATAGGGGAATTCACCTTCTGTCCGGGCTGAGGTTTGTCTCTCTTGCTCTGCTGGGGAATCACATCCCGCAGTGAGGACTGCTTCTCAGGAACACTGCTCGTGAGAAGCTGGTTGCCTGTTCATCCGATTTTGACATGGCTTTTATGAAACATGGCTGAGAAAAGCCACAGCACTTGTTCCCTCTGAGCTGAGCTACAGACACAGAACTTCAAACAGACCCTAAAACCTGAGCCTGCAGTCAATTTTAGACTTGAATACACCACTTTTGAATCTGAACCTGCCCTAAACAATTTAGTTGAGACTCATTTGCTAATTTGATTTGGAAGAAACTCTTTGGTCACCCAGGATTTTAGTGTCATCCATCATGTTCAATATCTTTGCCCTGCTGCATAAATTGGGAGAATAAACCAGTAGAATTCCACAGAAATTATTTTTCAATATTCTATAAAGCAGAAAGGATAAATCTGTATTTCCATAGAAAAGGACAGAAGACATATTTAAAATAAAAAGATAGAAATGCTACAAATTTCCCACAGAAATGTTCCATTAAAGCATGGTTTGGCCTGAGATTTGGACTATGAATCCCTGTCTAAAATTAAACTAACTCTGGCTCCGAGCAGCGACTCCTCAGTTGTTCCCGGGTTCCACCATAGATGAGTTTGACAGAAGCAGTGATTTGAAGATGGATCTCAAATCCAATCTCAAGCTTAAACAAATTTTGTTTCTCTTACAGATTTATTTCAGGTAGGAGTATATACCTAAATCATTGTTGAACAAAAAATACTGTTTAATCTCCTAAATGGACTGCTCTGTAGAACAGGCATCTTTATTAAGATGCAGAGCATGTTAATAATGCAGAGCAGAATTAGTATATCAAATTTCTTCCAGGTCTTCTTCTTTACTTGTTTATTATAAGGTAATATAGAGAATTCTCTCTTCCTACCTGCCTTTAGGAATTAGGTAAGTAAATCTCAACACCACTAAGTCAGATGAGGACTTGATCAGAATTCACAAGCACCCAGTCTTTTCCAGTGTCTACTTATCAATACCTCTACAGTGAGTTTCATGGTTCACTTTTGCACGCTTCTGTGTGCTACCTTTGGCCAGAACTGCTCTATGTGATTACTAGGTTTGGACAGCCTTTAGCAAAGGCTGTCTGCTGGTTATATCTCCATATTTTACAGGCTTCCTGTACTTTGCCTCCTAACCCTTATAGCCTGCCAGCCACAGCTGGTCATTTGCTTTAAAACTCTAAAATGCAGTTTATCTCTCATTGCCTGCTTGCAGGTGATGTTGCAGAACAGTTTTTATTGAAAAATGAGTACAGGAAGATGCACTTTTCCTCTCCCTGTAAAGGCTCTGGGTAAACCAAGGCTCACTGGCAATGTCTGTAGGGCCAACTGGGAGCATTGATTCCAGAGCACCAAGATTTTCCCATCTGAGGGACTGAAGGAGAAGGAATAACCAAAAAATCCAAGGCATAACAAGACTGTAAGCACACTTTCCTTACTGATGATATCCATCTCACCTAATTGCCTGCTTCCCATGGATCCAGCTGTGGGGATAGAGAATAGGAGATGCTCTATGTGCCTGTGCAAAACAGCATCCTTGTAACAGCTGCAGTGATGAAACAGGGAGTAAATTGCTCACAGGCTTAGTTATAACAGGGTACTTGTGCTCGGTACACATTCAGCTTGCTCTTTATTAGTTTGGCTTGCATGGTCTTCAAAAAAAAAAAAAAAAAAATACTCTGGTGTTTGTAAAAGCAAAAGGAGAGGATGTATCTGTGCAACAGGTGGAGGTCATTCTACCCACTTAGCCAATGCAAGTCTGCTCCAGGACAAGGGAGATATATATATATATATATATTTGTGTATATACACACTTATGTGATGTTCATCTTTTCATCTTTTCGGCCAAGCAAATATGCAAGTGTCTGCATCACTTGTGTAGACATAACATGGGACAGTACCAGGTCTTAGTACCTGGTATTAATTAATTATAATCCTCATAATTCCCAAGAAGCCTGCCCTGTGGTGCCTAACATGAATGAGAAATACATTTTTCTCCCCAAATTCATCCACCATAGTGTGCAGGAATAGCTACCTATCCGTGCACCTATTATTCTTTAATGCAAATTTGTACCATATGGGCTATTGTGGTACCTTTATACCAGTTAAGGTAATGGTGCGTGTTACCTAGCACATAAGATATATGAACATACTTTCGCTGTAGATAGGTGTGGATATGGATATTCTGTTTTCAAACACAGAGTGTTGATCAAGTCTGGATGCACTCCAAACTCCCATAGCCATACTTAAGTGCTAACACATAGGGCCAGCTTCACTTATATGCATGCACAGATCCAGTACCTGCTTATAGACAAAAGGTTTCATTTGAAATCCAAATAACGTCTCCCTTCTGGTTTCTCCTCTATGCACTGTTTTTGCATACGTCTTCTTGCAGTATTCAAGCTTCAGTCTTCATAAACAACCCATAACACAGACTCAGTGAAAAGAAACAAATTATGTCAGAATAACTGAAAGCTTGATGGGAGCGCAAATGAGGCAAAAGTCACTAGATTTGCATTTATTTTCCCTAGTTCTCAGATTTACAGGGGATCCAGCAAAATGTAATTTGATAATAAACCCAGCTAGTTGCTGTATCCAAGGAGAGTGAAAATCCCCTCAAATTGGATGAAACTCGATGCTGCCAGCATTCTGCTGAATCCCCTCCAGTGTATTTCCAAATCACATTCCTCCTCCTTTGCTCTGCTGAGCGCTGCCCAAAGAATCAACAGTAAATCAAGTAACCTGCAATATACTTCTTCTTTTATAATGCATCTATAAATTTCATGGAACTACGGATTTCTTCTTATGAAATTTAATTTGAGTCACTCGGGGAAACATTTCCATATTGAAAGTAACTCCTGCCTTTCACTGCACTTTTACTTTGCTTTTACTGAATTGCAAATGCTTAAAGGGACATAGCCAAGGCAAAGCCTGTCTGCACAAAAGCCACGGGACCCATTTCCAGTTGGCAGAAAACAGACGTGCAGCTGCTGAGCTGAGCGAGCTCAGCTCCACCAGCCCCACGGAGATGGGCATGGGGAACCCAGGCTTACGTGTGGTGCTGGTTTCCCTGCCTCCTGGTTTGCTATGTCACCTTCAGGATGAAGCAAGAATGCGCTCATGATTTCCTGCAAGGGTGACTCATGGATGGAGCTGCAGCCAACCGCCCTCGCACACCTACACACAGGGCCCAGGAGCACCTGACATTCATCCCAATCTTTGTGTTCCCAATCCGGGATTTCTGTCCATGGGGCTTTCTAAAAACTTCATGCACTGAGTGAAATGCTTAGCTTAAACTGGAAAAAAACTTCATGGCACCAAAACTCTTTATAAATGGTATTAAAAAAAAATGGTATTTTGCCATGATTTCTGGATTCCCGAGGCAATCTGGAATCTGTTCCCAAGGTGCCTTGTAGAAAACGTGTTTTCAGGTGGAAAAGAGTCAAAATTTGCTCTCAGTAAAACAGAAAAGAGGTTAGTCCAGCAGTTTTCAGCTTGTGGTTCTGCAAAAGGTAGTTAGGAAATGTAGGTGTACTGCCAGCAGACTGTAGTTAAGTATGCACAAATGCAACAGAAAATGTTAAGATGGCAAAATATAGAAACGGCTAAAAATATCAGTGCTATATAATGAAAGGAGAAATAAAAAGGAGGAAGTGAGACCAAATTTTGTACTTAAACACCACTAAAAGAAAATAAATTCAGCCAAAATGCCACCAGAAGTTAGGTTTGAATATCAACTTAGTGCTTTTTCAAGGGAAAAAAAAGGCACTAGTAGCTACTTAAAAAGTATGTAGTCATAGATGGGGATTAAAAGGACAGAAACAAAAGCACATCAGAAGTTTGTAAATACAAACAGGATAAGAAAGAGACACTGGTTAGAAAGCATTTGAATATGGTTTGAATGATCAAGTGCACCTCTGGATGCATCTACTATTATGGTGGTTGGTCTCCTGATCCTGTACCCTCTTCATTGACTTGTACCATTGCTCACAGTTGAGAGAGGGCAGGGGTAGCACTGGAGGAAATTTCCAAAGCGCCAGCTAAAGCCTGGTGCATCCGTGGTAAAGCATGAACTGACCTTCTCACTGGACCTGTTTTACACAGTGCAAGAAACTGTGCAAGAGTAATCCTTGTGTCCTTCACAAGCAAAGTCAGTGGAAACCACAGCACAAGACTTTGGTTTCTAGTGATAACATTTGAATACTATGCACTATTTGATGTGCACGTATAAATGAACTATGCTCTATGTCTTGGAACCTCTGGGGAACATGCTTGCCTGAGCTGTTTTTCCAGCTCTAAGAAGTGCAGCATTTAATTCAGGTGATGTGACTGAAGGAGCACCCATGGGAGTCCATGACGAGGCTACAAAGATAAGGGAGAGCCAAGGTGAGCAGGAAAATTTGTTGGAATCACTTGCATCACACTTTTCTACCCCAAGCTGTGAGAAAGCTTGGGGCAGGAAAGCCATGAGGAAGAGAAAGACTAAAGGAGTACAGGAAACTCTTTCAATAGATATTCTTAAAATAGGTTAAGGATCAGTCTGTTACAGTATTTTTGGTCAAGCTGGCTGGCATAGCAGCAGAGTCATAAGCAAGAAGAGACGGAGTTGCCTCTATATTTTGTTTTCCTCCTCTTACTTACATTCATTCACCCAAAACTGAAATCCTAACATTACTTAGTTAATCATCACTTCTCTTTAGTACTCTATGAACAACCCCATTTAGGACTTTGTGAATCTCTGAGAAATGATTCATAGAGCATGAATGATAGATGCTGCAGTTTGGCTATGTCCCTCAAAGAAAATATCTTGAGATCCTTTTCAGTGCTGACTATCCAGATTTCCATGAAATAATGGCATGCATCCACATACCTGAAAAATATATCCAGCTACCTATATATCCTTTTTATTTTTCCAAGAAAGAATTGAATATTTTTATTCTACGCACTGTTTACATTTGCAATATTTTATTACTTCTTTTTAAAAAGTTAGTTAAGAAGAAGAAATATGGTTCTTATGAAACAGATACAGAATTGCCAGTACAGCCTAAGTTTGGCTCAGTTTTGTAAATCTGGAGTTATTTGCTAAGTAAAAAGATTTTACTGTTATATGATACACTAAACTTTCCCTTAAGAAATCCTTTAATCAAGGAAATATTTTGTTTCAGGATGGAATTGACTTGTGGGTTAATTCATCATACATGTTAAATAGAGTTTAAAGTGTCAAAGGTTTGAAAAACATAAGGCATCATTCACAACTGGTAAAGCTGGCTTACAGCTTGCTCTAGGTCATAAATTTTTCTTATACCAACCTACCATATGCACATCTATTGCTTTCATGCCAGTTAAGTATTATTTGAAACTAGTGTACTATAGCATAAATAAAATTTGCAGTGGGCAAAAGGAGAATTTAAATTGGTTTAACAGGAACTTAAAAGCATCTTAGCAAATAGCTTTATATAGTCTTATTTCTCAGTTTCCTACTGAATGCGGTGTCTTCTTACTATGCTGGGAATCATGGGTCATCCTCAAATGGAGTAAACCACTTAGCTCATTTGGTGCCTTTCTTGTTCCGACTTAATATTTATAGAATCAATAGAACAAGGAATTGAAAAATAATCACAGTGCTGGATGTTTTAATTAACATAAAGCAATTCTGGGTACTTGAGTGGAGCATATTTGTTCTGCAAATTGCTACTGAAGTCCATGGGAACTGGATGTATAGGGAGGTCAGGATCAAATGGTGAACTCCATAGTGCTTTTCTGTATCTCAAAGGAAGCCAGGTTCCAAAATGTCCAAAAGTAAACCATGAGGCTGTTCGTCTTCAGTGTTTTCCCTTTGACAGAGTAAGTGGCTTCTCTGTGTTCCTTTCTGACTGCTCAGGAAGCACTGAGTGTTTACAAGTGGATAGTTTCCCTCGGCCACTTTTAGTTATTTTTAGCACACATCCTAGAGCAGCCAGCACAACTCCCAAAATTTTGCATTGCAATGAAATCCACATGTAGCTGGTTTCAGAGAAGCCCTGTATGACTTTCTGTCCTGCATTGCAATCTTGTGATTACAATGAAGTCACTTCACTCACATGTTTGAGTAAAGAGCCGACAAGTACAAGGGATAGGGTGATATTTTTCCTTGGGGCTGACACCCTCCAAAAACCAAATTTTAAGCAGTTGTGTGTACTCCATGCACTCCCTGTGTGTATTCCCATGTGGGATAAGGCATGGAATGTGCTGATATATTAAGCACCAAGTGCTTCACTGTGAGTAGGTTGGTCAGATTCACCCAGTTTGGAAGGGATATCATCCAAGTAGAGTCAGCAGTGAATTCAGACCAGAAATTAAATGATGTGACTCTTCTACCAGTCATCGTGACAGCAGATCCCTCTGGTGCTTCCTGTTGAGCTGAGGGACTGACGTGAGAGTAAGTATGAGAGAAAGGAGGGAAGGAAAAACAGCCCGTTTTAGGAACCAAGATAAGAAACCTCACAGACAGTTGAGTCCAAAGGCAGTAGGGAAGAAAGGAAGGGAAGAGAGAAATTCACCTTGGGTTTTTGAGATAAGAGTCTTTGTCTCAGAGAGCATATTTTTTATTTGTTCTTCAGACTCCGAAGACTGTGAACAACACATTGTGTATGACTTGACTCCCCTTACCCTTTATTTCACAGAGTCATATATTTGTATTTTTACTAAATGAGTGAAAAGAGAAAAAAAAAAGCTGTACTGCTACTTGGATATTCTTGCAATACCATCCAGGATAGGTACCAATGGATATCACACCAGATAAAAAAAAGAGAAGTCAACTTATGCCTTATCAGTTCTGCATATCACACTCTAATCTTGAAGGAAATTCTGCATGCATACAGATTAAGTCCCACAAGCAATCAAATCCATTTCTAACTACCACTCCAGAAAAAGACTATACTTTTCCATGAGCTGCTTTCTTCAAACAGAAGTTATTTGGCCTCTCTCTAAGGGAGAAGGGTCTTGTCCCTTGAAACAGGGACAAGAAAACATTTCTACAGCATTTGAGAAGTCTCTAGATAAAGTTACGTTTGAGTGGATGAACAGAGAGACAAATCTGTAGGCATGTAAACAACAACAGGCAGAGAAGATACACAGTTCATTAAGTTTACAGTTCTCTGGAAAGGTAAATCTTGTGTAAGAGCTCTGGGCTTGCACACAGCTGTCCATTAGATTGCAATTTCCAATGTGTTCTGTCAGGTATATTAATCCTGAAAACAGCAGAGCTTTACAGAGGACAGAGTGGTCCCAGTTGCTCTGCTTCAAAAGAGACTCTTGTGCACTCACAGTTTGCTGCCGTACCCACTGCTGCATTCAGTAGGCCAACAGCTCAACTGGTTCTCAAAAACCATCCCCTGCTGGTCATAGCTAAAACATAGACATCTGAACATATCTATCTTTTAGACATAAAGACATAAATGTTTTCGAGATGAAAGTGGAAGAAATTTCCATTCTGAGATGTGCAAAGTTGGTGTGCAGTTATTCCTTGGAGGAGAATTTAGGGCCAAAGTACCAGTGCTGAAGCAGGAGGACCTCCATTTTGCTCCTTGTTCTGCAAAAGCTCTCCAGTCTTTCAAAAGTTCAAGGAGTTGTGCTAGGGGGATTATGCATTTTCCCAGCTGCATGGATATATGGTCCAATTTAGTTCATTCTCCTCTAGGAATCCCCTCACAAAGGGACAGAGCCTCATAGAGCCTGTTTGACCCCAAAGATTTTTCCTGAACACTTAAGTGCACCTCCTATTGGAATCTTTCATTTCTAATGTTTATTCCACCTCAGACGTGCTTGCCAAGTGAGTAATATTCATCGACATTTATTTATATAAGAAAGACCAGTGATGAAGAATCAAGTAATTCTGCAAGGTCACTCAGAAAGCTTTTTACCCAAGGTAGAAAGAAATCTTTGATTTCTTCCGCTCTAATTAGCCAACTGATTAGTGTGTAGGATACCGTGGGATCATATTCCCTTGAATGTCTGGATCAGAGACTTTTTCAGAATATGCCAGAACTTCTATCCAACCCACATTTCCTCCTGGGGACACCAGACCAGGGAGAAGGCAGGTGGCACACGGCTCTGTCTCATTTCAACACAGAGTGGGTGCACACACCTCGAAAATGCTCTTAACTACCCCAGGATAGATATAGCTTGAATTTCTTTCCAATATCATTCTTACTCTCTTAGGCTCATTTCTATGAGAAGCAATAAAACTGAGAGAGGGATATATTTCTTTTCTGTTTTATTTTATATTAAACAAAAATACGTAGTGAAGCTTGTGTGATCTCTACAGCTATGGACCTATGGGTTAACGTATAACCAGTGTATTTCTGAAGTATTTAAGCTGCTATTTCCCCTTCTTTTTGCCAGGATAATGAGGTGTTTGATGAAGAGAGTTCAGCTGCAGACCTGCAAATGTACATTCTGTAGGCTAGAAAGAAACCACAACAGACTCCAGCATTTAATATCCTGATAAATTGGGCACTTCTGCACCTTACATCAGGCAGTGACACAATGCAGCCTTGTTAATCCAAATGGAAACTGCTTCCTTGGTAATGGAGTCTAGGTCTGTTTCAGAAAAATTAGATTTGCATCTCTAATTTGAAACACCATAAAAATCCAATGGATGTTCTGGAAGTAGAGGTTATCTGCTCATCTGCTCAGATAAGTGAAGCGTAACGCCTCAACAACGTGAGAAGGTAATGGAACAAGTTGATGCGAGCATACAGCATTGGTTAGTTAGATCAGGAGAGCATATCTGGTGATGATTGTCTTGTTTTTCTGAGAAACATATCAAGAAGTGTATTAAAACAGCTCAGAAACACTGATGGGTTTTGTTATCTGCTGCCTTGTCTTGGATTGCTGATAACTCCAAGGCTGTCCTCCTTTTTCAAGACTTTGAACAATATAATTAAGGTTTCTTGGAAATAAATCAATACTTGATATCACCTCTGAATAGCATGCTGGCCAGATAATCTGCCTTCCTTATTGAGACATGGCTAGGAGTCATTGGTGTCAGAGTTTAAGCTCTCACCCTTTTGCTTTCGTGTTTTGTTTGCAGGGGAGGGTTTTGTGCTGCAGTTAAAGCCTGGGATCGTTCTTTCAGAGGCCACAGCTGCTGCAGGGCAGCACATACACACTCCACTTCAGAGGGCTGCTCTGATCGGCTCCAATTTCATCAACTTTCATTGCAGATCTGAGTGGAGGGTGGACCATAACAGACAGACTGCAGTTCTCAACTGCTGTCTTCAAAAGCAGCTTGTCACACTTTGCCTTTCCTTCATCCCTTTTTCCTCAGTGATATGCATAGAAAACAGGAATGCAATAGACTCTCAAATGGTGTCACTCAGTGGGGAGGGTAAATGCTCTCCATGGGATGTTGAGTGTGCGGCTATTGAAAGGCAATTATGCTCTGCTTTTAGCTGCCCCTAGTAACACCATTTTTCAGGCACTAGGCAGGGCGTACAACCATTTTAGTAAAGCCTGTTTACCGCTTTTTAACATCATTAATTCAGAACTTGGCAAAGTCTAGGTAAATTCTCTGGAGGTTCGAAGATCTTTAGCCTGATTTTTAAGGTAAACAAAATTGCAGTTTTGAGCAGTTAGGTCATTGGTAAGCCCTAGGACTCTTACCGTTGCTTTGAAGTGAAGCTGAAATAGGAGGATTTATGAAAACTTCAAAAGTCTAAAGGTTCTGTTAAAAATAAGAAGCCAGAGAGGCCTTGATACAAAGCCTCTGTATACTGCTTGACTCTTTCCTCTGCAGTGAGGAAGAGAAAGGGCCAAAATGATGCTCTTCATTTGAAGGTTGCTTAAGAAGTAGAGGCTTTCTGCCGCAGAGGGCCCATGCCATTCCATCATACCTGTACACACAGCTCATCTTCCAAGCCACACAGGGATATCTCATCCTTCTGTTGCCCTGCTGCCACCCTGACCCAAGCTCCTTGGTATTTCTCAAAAGTGAGGCCAGGTGCAGCAGGATCATCACCACATCTGTGTCCCTCCAGGGCTTTGATCTGCAGAGAGTAACCTGTGGGATTGGTTCAGGCAAGCACCAGACAGACAAACCTAACTTCCTAGGGAACGGAGAGACGTAGATGATCTCATCCTCACTTGCTGGTGCTGTTGGCAAGGTATCCTTCTGCAGGGCTGTGGCGAGGAGATATAGGAGGATAGTAGGAATGGGAGACCACTATGACTGCAAAGAAAGGATTCATGCTGACATACAGAGTCAGAGTTAAACATTCAGTTTAGTTAACCCTCTATTTTAATTTAAACTCACCGGCTTATTCATTGCTAGCTCAAGCTGAGCTGTTTTAGTTGGTGCAAACTGGAGCTGAAATGTATCTTTAGGGATGATAGGAGAAAAACAAGCATCACAATGACAGAAAGGGGAAAAATTGGTGTTAGCAAGCCTGGACGGTGATCTCCGTCCGCTATAGGTTACCTGAAACTTATTTTGACCACATCTGCCAGTCTGCTGTGAGGCATAAACTTCCCTTCCTTGATGCACCTGGGAAATGGGACCTAAGCATCTAGATATTTAGGATTAAGTCAACAGGAATCACTGAATCAGTCTGTCCTGTCATATACATAGTCCTTAGAAGACAAGCTTCAAAGAAGAAAGTGTACAAGATTTTTATGGGGTGCAATGGGATAGGATTTGTGGGATGTAACCACTTTAGATGTCTCTGAATTGCCTAAATTTGGTATGTCATTTAAGAGCGTTCCACTATAGCCATGGAAAGCAAAACTCCTCCAGTAGCAGTCCTCGATTGAGGACATGGTGGAGTTGACCACCATGGGTCATAGCAGGAGACGTGTACCACTACACCCTCCTTTATGCACCCTCCCACATTAATGTAGAGCTTGGATAGAAGCTCCTTTTCTCCTTTTCTCTAAAACAGAAACCACATGTATTTATTGTTGATAGAAGTACCAAGAGTTTTAGAAGTCCTGACTGGGAAAGATGCTCTGTATTTTTGCTGCTATATTACCTTACAGAGAATGTAAAAGCTCAGCACAGGAAGAAAGTCTCTCAGTCCCTTGAAAACTGAATGTCTACTCTTGTGGCAAATAAGATTTGAAGAGCTAGTGAGCATGAACTGGAATTTTCTGTTGAAATGCAGCATGAAAGTCTTTCTTTAGAAGCTAAATGGATAAAAACAGTGCATGAAATTGAAGCTGATAATTAGTAAGTCAGTCCCAGCGAGGAGCTCATAACAGCTTTGACCTTCGGGGTTTCTGCAAGGACTGAGAGAGGAAGCACATCTCCCTAACTGTGCAGCACAACAGAGCCCAGAAGGTTTCACCTGAGGAAATTACCATGTAGTGAGTTAAGCTCCAGCAAAAACAAAATTTCAGATCAAAGGTAATGTTAGAGAAGAGACCGTTGCTAAGCTGCTTAGCAGAAAATGAACCTTAAGAGGTAATTCCTTCAGAGCTGCTCACAGTCTTGTCAGCAAACCCCAGAATGCCATGCAGTCATCTGTAAGGGTTGACATGATTTTCCTAACGCTTTGCTTGAAATCTTCCTTGATTGCAAATACAACACTGATCTTTCTTTCATAGTCTTCATTTCACAATTCCAAAATCAGAGACTTTACATGGTTGCAATACTCTCATGGTCAGTGCTACGTGGCTAGACCCTGACACCACGAAGTCACTGAAACATCTTCCAGAAGACTTCAGCTCCATCTTCTGGGAAAGAACTCTGGATGGAGAAAGATCTTTGCAGCATCGTTCAAAGATCTGCAGCATTTAGGACCAAGAGAAACCATCAGATGAGATGGTTCATCCATCTGTGGATGGACCCACATGCTCTGGTCCCTGGGCTTCTCTCAAGCATCTCTTGCAGGCTGATGCCACAGCTAAATGGAAGAATCCTTTATTCACTGAGCATTTACAGATGCTAAATACAGATTAGGGGTGGACCTGCTGGAGAGCAGTCCCACAGAGAGGGACCTGGGTGTCATGGTGGACGACAAGTTGACCATGAGGCAGCAGTGTGCCCTGGTGGCCAAGAAGGCCAACGGGATCCTGGGATGCATTAAGAAGAGCGTCTCCAGCAGGTCGAGGGAAGTGATCATCCCCCTCTACTCAGCCCTGGTGAGGCCACATCTGGAGTACTGCGTCCAGTTCTGGGCTCCCCAGTACAAGAGGGATGTGGAGCTGCTGGAGAGAGTCCAGCGCAGGGCTACCAGGATGATCAGGGGCCTGGAACATCTGCCCTATGAGCAAAGGCTGAGAGAGCTGGGTCTGTTCAGCCTGGAGAAGAGGAGGCTGAGGGGGGACCTGATCAGCGTGTATAAATACCTCAAGGGAGGCAGTGAGGAGGAGGGGGGCAGCCTCTTTTCAGTGGTGGCCAGTGATAGGACTAGAGGAAATGGCTTCAAACTGAAGCATCGGAAGTTCCACAGGAACTTAAGGAAGCATTTCTTCACTGTGAGGGTGACAAAGCACTGGAACAGGCTGCCCAGAGAGGTTGTGGAGTCTCCTTCTTTGGAGATCTTTAAAACCCGCTTGGATGCAGCCCTGTGCCACGTGCTCTAGGTGACCCTGCGTGAGCAGGAGGGTTGGACTCGATGACCTCTGAGGTCCCTTCCAACCTTCGGCATTCTATGATTCTATGATTTCCCCTCCATGAAGTTGCACTCTGGTGCAGTCACTTCCTAAACTTTTCTTTGCTAAGCTAGCCAAATGTAAAATCTGTCAGACTCATTTGCAGGCATTTTTCGCAGTCCTTGAGTTCATTTTTTTATTACTTGTTTTTATTGCCTCCTTTCTTACAACATCCACTGTGAAAATGTGACTATCAGCACTGGAAACATACCTGTAGAGGGGAAAATCAGTCCCTTACTCATCACCACCTGTTTATACAAGCAGGGCTTACACTTTCAGCTCTCCCTGCCACACACTCGCAATGAGAGCTAGTCACTGCTTCTAAGAGACAGTCTTTCATTTCATAGGTGGGGGCTGTTTTTCTTGTAGTTAAATGCAGAGCTTTGCCCTTGGCTTTTATTCTAATGCTTTTAGGAAAGCTACATCTCTCTAGATGTATCTTGTATGATTTACCTTTCCACTCAACTTTGTGCTAACCATGAATTTCACCTACAGTGATCTCATAGCTATTTCTGGCCAAACCTCAAGCGTCACAATTTAAACTCTGAAACCTAAAAGCATTCTTCATCTTTCTTCTTTTAAGTTTTTCAGGAGCTAATATGATTTAACTTCCTTCACTAACCTCTGGTAGCTAAAGATTCAGGATGGTTTTGCCACAATGCTCAATGTTCAAGCAAAACTGTCTAGAAACAGAGATATTTTTTCTTTTCTTTCTTCCTTGCAGTATCATATTAAGGTAGGATGGTGGGTGAGCAAGAGAAAAAGAGAAGGGCTAAAGCCTGAGTAGAGCTCAGCCAAGCCCACAGTCACTAGTATGCCTCAGATGTACTATAAACCACCCTCCCCCTGTAATGTAATGAGTAAGACAGGCAGGGACACCTTTAAAATAGCTTTTACTGCAGTTACAACATGTAACCATAGGATCACTACACAGCTATGATTTACTATTATGCAGCCAAGTCACAGTTAGCATCTGGGATATAAAATTATGCATAAAGCGAAGCTGGGACAAAGGCGACAGACTGTCACAAGACAGTGCTGGCAGGCGTTACTAGGAGGTGTGTGCAAAAATTCCAGTCATGTGAAGAAAAGAGGGGTGATATCAGTTTTGACTGAAAAATAAATCTAATAATGCTGCACAGCATCCTGGTCATCCCTTTCTAAGTTAACAGCTTAAGTTAACTAGCTATAGCTGACTGAGATACTGGATGTAAACTTTCCTTAATGTGAATACAATGGCATACATTTTTTCTTAATTTTACTGTGTGTATTTTTTTCTAATATTTTTAAGAACTCATATGTCTTTTTCATGGCTTCTTCACCTCAGTGGCTTCTAGTCTCCTGGCTTTTCTCTCAATAATTCACTTGTGAAAAGCTCTCAGCTCAGTAGAAAACCTCTCAGCTCAGTAGAAAAGCTCTCAGCTCAGTAGAAAACCTAGTTATTATGTCCTAAGTATTCGTGAATGTCCTATTTTATTACCATATTCTGATTCCCCTTTGTATTGGCAAAAGTGATTTAAATCATCAGCCCGGTTTGGGGGAGCATGGGCTAGGTTTTGTCTCAGTCGTTAACAAAGACATTCAGTGGCAGTAATTCCTATACTGTTAGCCTCCCTCACAGTAGCCATACTTTCAACACTAGACACATTTTCATCTTCTTTTTAGCTGGCTATCTGTAACTCCAACATTTCTTCCACTAATCACCTTCTTCTCCATCTAGTAATTGCCCATGTAGCCTTCTCTCAAATGTTTCACTTAAGATTAGAAAGGTATGATCTACTTAATTTCTTTTGTCTCAGAAAACTAATTATCCTATCAAAGAAAGGTCAGTTAAGACCAGCGTCGAGCATTTCTTTCATTTACAGGTTATCCATATTCTTCTAATACATTATAAGGGCTTGCAGTTATCAAGATCACATTAACATCCTATAGTTTCCCATATCACGTTTTTCACATTTCTAAAACATAGGCATTACCTTTGCTATTCTCCATGCCTATAATATCACCTATAATTTGAGAGATTTATTAAAAATTGCTGTCAAGCCTGGCATCATTTGTCAGTTCCCTCAGAGTCCTGCAATAGAGGTTATCTGTTCATCTTTTCAAAAGAATGAGCTCCATGTAAATAACTTCATTTGCATCAGCCACTATCTTTCTCCCCACATCCTTTAAAACAAAGGCAACATATTTACTTAGGGTTAGGAAATGAATTTTTATAGTATCATTATCAAAAATTGTTATATATATATATTTTATATATATATATAAAATAATATATATTATATATATATTATTTTTTATATATATATATATTATATATATATATAAAATATATATATATATATAAAATATATATAACAATTTTTGTTCTTCCTAGAACACTTTATTCCTGTGTTATTCATCCAATTACATTTTTATCCCTGCTGTACATGTTTTTCTCTCTTGTTTCTTGAAAAAGGAATCCAAGATACCTTCTGTGGTTTTGGTAAAATTTTTCTCTCACTTTCAAGTCCTGAGATCATCTGTCTTTGCTTCTTAATTGCCTCATTTTACAAAGCTTAGCCTCTTCCAGTAGTCATAGTAATAGCAATTTTTACTTACAAACCTACCTTTGTCTGTATTGCCTTTCACCTGAAATAAATATATGTATATACAAGGTGCACTCACTGGGATCATCCAGCATGCTCTCCAGGATGCTCCTACTTTGTGGATACTTTTGCAGAAAGGCATGGCTTTCTTGTAGGTCTTATTTACTCGCTTAGCGCAGATGTCTTACACAATCCAGAGTAAAATAAATAATGTCAGACACCTACATCTAGGCAACTGAATCGAGCTCCAGCCTTCTCTTAAATATATCAAGAGCTTTGACACCATTTTCTTGTGAAGACACCTGCATTCACATGCCAAAATTTTTATGTTAGGAGTCTGGAGCACATTCCTTCTTCCAACTGTGAAGTCTTAATTCAGAAGATGCTGTAATTCCTCACAGGATAGAAATAATTCAAGCAGAAGAACAGGCTATGTTATGGAAAACAGGTATTTCAAGGACAAAGTATAATTATTTCCAACAAAGTGCAAATACACTTTACTCATTGAGTAATATGGTCTCCTTGGGTTACAATCAAGAATAAACACAAAAGATTCCCTACTTCTTTGCCTCTCTTGCCTTGAATCTGAGTCAAGATTATTATCATAGAGGTGAAGCTCAGTGGGAATCTGTTTATAAAGTAGTAATGATACATTACTAGCTAAGAACTAAAAAGCAGCTGAAAATCATGACAGTATAGAAAGATGTGCTGTGTAGAACCAGTTGTGCACTCATACATATTGAGAAAAGAGATATGGAAAGATCATTTCAGACCTGATGATGCAGCCCCCCAGTTCTAGCATCATTCCATGGCAGGGTGTCATATTCTGTATCCAAAAAATGCTACAGGACATAGCTGATCTTGCACAGACTCTAGTCAGCTGTGATATGATGCTCCCTGTCCATGCTGGGGTAAATATTGCCTCTGTACAGTGTGGCACAGAAAAAGCACAGGGTTAAGGTAAATGTCCTTTTCCCCCTCTTCTCTCACAACTTTTATCAACAAATTTAGCCAAAGAGGGAAGGGAAACAATGTTTAGTGAAGGTGACTAGTGCAATGAATATTATAAATAGTTTAGGCCGTGGTAGAGTACATATGAAACACAAAGTTAGGATAGTCCAAGTCCATGAGTATGAATAACATTGACTGAGGATTTGGTACTGTCAGATTCCAGCCTCCATCAATTAAGGAGGAAGAGTGCAAATACTCCAAGCTGACTTAGAGAGAAATTCTTCTTGGCCCTGCAAAATGAGGGAAAAAGAGACATAACAACATGGGAAAAACAGATGGCTTAATAGAAGTCATAAAACATGTTGATTATTTATTTTTCCATGAGGATGCAAGTCTTGGAAAGTGTCCTCTCCTCTCTCCTCTCCTCTCCTCTCCTCTCCTCTCCTCTCCTCTCCTCTCCTCTCCTCTCCTCTCCTCT
>NW_020455485.1:545244-624139 GCF_003342845.1 Nothoprocta perdicaria
CCTCCCCTCCCCTCCCCTCTCCTCTCCTCTCCTCTCCTTTCTTCAGAAGGAACTTTCTCTGATTCATCTTTAGCTATTCTTGCTAGCAGAAAACCTTTAAACCACGAAACAGAATGACACGACTTTCCTACATGCAATAGAAAAGCAAACTGGAAGAGAAGGGCAACATGAAGAAAGATACAGCAATGGATAAAGCAGCATTAGTGATAAGAAAAATATTCAGCCAGGAAATGAAAATCACAGATATTCACGAGACCAATGGGTAAGGCACTTAGTGAAATGAGTCTGCTGAATCCTGCTAGGGAGATGGGTTAGTGAGAAGGAAACATCCTTTCATAAGAAGGGACCCAGAGTGCTTAACTTGTTCAATGTGAAGTCTGAAAGGGGATACAACTGTTGCCTATGTATTTCTAGCCAGTGAGGAGGGACAAGGGCAAACACAAGAGAGCAAGAGAGAAAGGAACTACTATGGAGAATCCTGGCACAAGAACAAGAATGTCAGTGAAATGTACTCTGGAAATTAGATAAATGTCCTTGCTTGTTACAGCTGTGAGGTCTTCACATAGGAATAATAGACTTCAAGAAACACTCCTGACTTTGCAAAACAGAGCTTGACCTACTTAGGAAAGGGACTAGGGACTGTATGATGTGATGGCTGGCCTTGACAACCATGAAAGTCTTTTCCACCCTTGTGTCCCTCTGAAGTTTTAATTTGAAAAATTTAATGTGATAAATGGGGCCGAGTCTAGCTGGAGACCTGTGGCCAGTGGTGTCCCCCAGAGATTAGTACTGGGCCGAATACTGAGCTTGTTCATCAGTGATTTGGATGAGGGGACAGAGTGCACCCTGAACATGTCTGTGAATGATATCAAACCCAGTAGAGTGGCTGACACTCCAAACAGCTGTGCTGCCATTCAGAGGGAATGGTCCCTCCCATTCAGAGGGACCTAGACAGATTGGAAAGATGGGCAGAGAGGAACCTCCTGAGATTCAACAAGGACAAGTGCAGAGTCCTGCACCTGGGGAGGAATAACCCCAGGCATTAGGACAGACTAGGGGTCGACCTACTGGAAAGCAGCTCCACGGAGAGGGACCTGGGAGTCCTGGTTGACACCAAATTAACCATGAGGCAGCAGTGTGCCCTCGTGGCCAAGAAGGCCTATGGGATCCTGGCTGCATGAGGAAGACTGCTGCCAGCTCTGGGAAAATGTTAGTGCACTGCTGAATGGGGAAGGGGCCTTGGTGACGGAGGATGCCGAGAAGGCAGAGTTACTAAATRCCTTCTTKGCCTCTGTCTTTACTGCTAAGACGACCCCCCATGAACTGCAGGGCACAAATGGAAGAGATATAAATGGACTAGAGGAAGACCTTCCGCGGGTTGAGAAGGATTGGGTTAGGGATCACTTAGGCAAACTGGCCACTCAAAAATCTATGGGCCCAGATGGGATGCACSCAAGAGTGCTGAGGGAACTGGCCGAGGTTATTGCTCAGCCTCTCTCCATCATCTTTGAGAGGTCCTGGAGAGCAGGGGAGGTGCCCGAGGACTGGAAGAAAGCCAACATCACTCCAGTCTTCAAAAAGGGCAAGAGGGAGGAGCCGGGCAATTACAGGCCGGTCAGCCTCACCTCTGTCCCTGGAAAGGTGATGGAGCGGTTCATCCTAGAGAGAATCTCCAGGCATATGGAGGAGAAGAAGCTGCTGAGGAGCAGTCAGCATGGATTCACCAAGGGGAAGTCATGTCTGACGAATCTCATAGCCTTCTATGATGGGATGACAGGCTGGCTGGACGAGGGGAGAGCCGTGGATGTTGTCTACCTTGACTTCAGCAAGGCTTTTGACACTGTCTCCCATAATATCCTCATACGGAAGCTCCAGGACAGTGGACTAGATGAGTGCACGGTGCGGTGGATCGAGGGCTGGCTGGATTGCAGAGCTCAGAGGGTGGTGATAAATGGGGCCGAGTCCAGTTGGAGGCCTGTGGCCAGTGGTGTCCCCCAGGGGTCAGTACTGGGGCCGGTGCTCTTCAATTTGTTCATCAATGACCTGGATGAGGGTACGGAATGCACCCTGAGCAAGTTTGCAGATGACACCAAGCTGGGTGGAGTGGCCGATACTCCGGAGGGCTGTGCTGCCATCCAGAGGGACCTGGACAGGCTGGTGAGTTGGGCAGAGAGGAACCTCATGAGGTTCAATAAGGACAAGTGCACGGTCCTGCACCTGGGGGGGAATAACCCCAGGCATCAGTACAGATTAGGGGTCGACCTGCTGGAAAGCAGCTCCACGGATAGGGACCTGGGAGTCCTGGTTGACACCAAGTTAACCATGAGTGAGCAGTGTGCCTTCGTGGCCAAGAAGGCCAATGGGATCCTGGCCTGCATCAGGAGGAGTGTTGCCAGCAGGTCAAGGGAGGTGATTCTGCCCCTCTACTCAGCTCTGGTGAGGCCGCACCTGGAGTACTGGGGGCAGTTCTGGGCTCCCCAGTATGAGGGACGTGGAGCTTCCGGAGAGGGTCCAGAGAAGAGCAACCAGGATGATTAAGGGAATGGAACATCTCTCGTATGAAGAGAGGCTGAGCGAGCTGGGCCTGTTTTCTCTGGAGAAGGCTGAGAGGGGATATGATTAATATGTATAAGTTCAGGAAGGGAGAATGCAGGGAGGAAGGGGACAAGCTGTTTTCACTGGTAGCCAGCGATAGGACGAGGGGTAATGGCCACAAGCTGAAACACAAGAAGTTCCGTCTCCAGGTGAGGAGCAACTTCTTTACTGTTAGGGTGACAGAGCAGTGGAACAGGCTGCCCAGGGAGGTTGTGGAGTCTCCTACTCTGGAGGTCTTCAAAACCCACCTGGATGCCGCCCTGTGCCACATGCTCTAGGTGTGCCTGCTTGAGCAAGAAGGTTGGACTAGATGATCTCTAGAGGTCCCTTCCAACCTTAAATATTCTGTGATTCTGTGATTCTGTGAGGTCACACTTGGAACACTGTGCACAGTTCTGGGTTCTCCAGTATAAGAGGGACATGGAGCTTCTAGAGAGAGTCCAGCGGAGAGCGACAAAGATGATTAAGGGAGTAGAGCATCTATCATATGAGAAAAGACTAAGCGAGCTGGGCCTGTTTAACTTAGAGAAGGTTGAGAGGGGATCTGATTAATATATATAAGTTCATGAAGGAGAGAATGTATGTATAAGTAAGGGGCCAAACTCTTCTCGGTGGTGGCCAGTGACAGGACAAGGGGCAATGACAGTACAAGTTGAAACACAGGAAGCTCCGTCTCCATGTGACAAGGAACTTCTTTCCTGTGAGGGTGACAGAGCCCTGGAAGAGGGCTCTGGGCTCAACCCAGAGAGGTTGGGGACTCTCCTTCTCTACAGGTCTTCAAAATTGATCTGATGCAACCCTGTACCACATACTATGTGTGTCCCTGCTGGACCAGATGGGTTGAACTAGATGATCTCTAGAGGTCCCTTCCAACCTCAACCATTTTGTGATGCTATGTAACTTTACATTGGAGTAGAGGCATTTTAAGCTTCTCAGTCCTCAGTCTGGGAAGCATGAAGGTGAAGTTCAGCTTTTTCTCTTATATGTTTTGCACAGCAGTACGGTCCACAGTCTGGCCATGCTGGCAAATATCTGGACTGCTGGCACCTTCCTTCTCCCTGACAAAGTGAAAAAATAAAACATGAATAGCATCACTGACAACACATCAGGCTATGGACTAATGTTTATTTGCTTTTTCCATTTACAGTACTCAATATGGAATGTTAATGGAAAGTTGTTTAAGCTCAACAGGCAAAAGCTAAACTCATGAATAAGAGATCCTGGAACATTTTTGTTTGAAATTTCCTTCTCTTTCCCCTCACCCCCTTTCACTCCTCCTCTTCTTTCCTATTAAATTGAAGTCAATTTCCCTAATAAAGTCCAAGACTTTTAAATCAAGCCTGACATTTGTGATTACTATCTTTTCCTGAATAAACAAAATACTTTATACCTTCAGCTGGAGGCACAGGCTTCCCTTTTCTGCAAGGGAGAGTAGTAGCAACATTTTAAACACTGTTTTGTGCAAAAAGTCAGATTAAAGTTGAAAACTGTGAGAATTGGGCTGCTTGATCCTCATTATCTTTTGGGAACCAGGATGATAATGAAACATGATGTATGGCGTTGCTGTCCTTGATCAACTCCTCATTGCAGGGCTGTGCAAAGTGGATCCCAACAAAGGGGAAGTGGGACCTGACCATAAACCCAGGGACTGATCCCGAAATGCCTCAGGCATGCAAGTGCTCCCACTGCCTGCAAGGACTCAGGCAACACCTAGGGCTTTTACAGAATCAGGGCCTAAGTGCCACTATCCATAACAAAGAGATAACCCACTCAGATAGATGGCCCCTAACAATAATGCAACAAAGACAAACCCTGAGGAGCACAGGAAAGACCACAGTCTGATAGACACAGTGCCCTCAAAGTGCTACTCAGAAAGGCTGATGTGTCTCTTCATGCATTGCCCTGTCACCAAAAACTCCCCTCTTTTCGTGAGCCATGCAAACATCGGCCTTCTCCTGAGAGGCTGCCTCTGTTCTTTAGTGCCTTGTTCCTGGGGACAAGTGCACATCCTAGAGGAAGGGGATGGTTATTCTGAGTTGCCATTTAGAGTGACTGAATCCCTCTGACCCATGGAAGCCTTGAGTTTTCTGTCTGCCTGATGCTGATGCCTGCAGCCCACTGAAGTCGACAGAGACCCACAGTTCCTTATTGTAATATATCCTTTGGCCTATTAAACCAAAACAAAACAGAACAAAAAAACACACACAGAGACATGAGTTTAATGTGCATTTCTGGCCACACATGGTTTCAATGTATTTTATAACAGCCACAACAAAATGCAATTACTCAGTATAGACAGGCATGCTTCTGGACGATTCAACAAGGGTCTGGAGCTGCAGGGACTGAGCAGGCCAGGGCTGCAGCGAGGGCTTCGCTCCCCCTTCTTGTTTGCACGGTCGCTGCCAGGCCCCACCAACTACGCTAACTCTGCTGAAGCTGCATGCTGTAACCAATATGGGACAGATGTGGTTAGGGGAGACGAAAATGGGAGACTGAGTCACGATGGAGAGGAGATCGCGTAACCACTTGCTTTCCACGTCTGGTGCCTTCCTTAGGTTGTGACTACAGTCAGCCATGCCTCCATGACTGCTGGCAAACTCATGCTCTGATAAGGTAAGACAGAGAACAGGAGTGAAAAGTGTTTTTGTGAGGTATAGGTGAGGTGCTGGGGCTCATTCTAATGACTTCACTACATTAGGGAATCATAGTATCCTTAAAGGTGGAAGGGACCTTTAGAGATCATGTAGTTCAACCCCCTTGCACACGCAAGGTCACCTAGAGCACATGTCACAAGGCTGCGTCCTTGAAGCGGATTTTGAAGTTCTCCAGAGAAGGAGACTCCACAACCTCTCTTGTCAACCTGTTCCAGTGCTCTATCACCCTCAGTGTGAAGAAATTTTTCCTTAAGAGCCTGTGGATTTTTTGATGCTTTAGTTTGTGACCATTTCCTCTAGTCCTATGACTATCTGCAGCACAGCTGAAAACAAGATTTAAATCCCTTGAGTATCTGCAACTGCTCTGACATAATCTCGCCTTGGCTGGTCAGTAATCTGATAATGTGAGCCTGCTCAGGTGCTGTCTGCTGCAATTTAAGTCATATATTTGTCCAGAGCATTGGGAGAACTTGAAAAGGCATCCAAGAAGGGCCTGTGAGATCCCTCTACTCATAAATGAAGAAAGGAAGCGATTTCCCTTTCCCATCCCTTCAGATAGTGATTGTTCACTTCGCTGATAACCAAAGTGTAGCTTAATTCAAATTAAGAGAACAGAATCAGCAGCAAGTCTTATGAGAGCTACATCTCACACAGTAATACCCTCGCTATGCTAGAATGTCAGATGTTGGTATTATGGAACACTATTGTCTGGAAAAATCAGAAGCTATCCCAGTTCCTGCTGGCTCTCAAAGCATTCATGAGCACTAACAGGTGATGATGTGCATTCATGAATGATCTTCAGTCAATGTCCCCATATTTATATACAGAATATCTTTAAACTCCTTTCTAAGGCCTGCTTGTTGGAATAAGACTTGTAGGACTGAGTATCTCCAGGATAGACTTGGCTATACTTGAAGACATAAGCATTGTCTTTTATTTAATTATTTAGGTTCTGCTTTAACCAATAAACTTCCTGGGAAAATTCCCAGTCAATAAAGTTTCTCACATATTTTTGCTAACCAGACACTGAAAATCTAGTTCCAGTTAAATGTTTATCTCTTAACAAGAGCTGTGTTTTCGACTGTAGTTTACTGTTAGGCAGCCACTTTGCACCTCTCATCATTTTAAAAATTCATTTGAGCATATCATTCAGCATCTGAATTCCACTCAGTTCTGGATAATAATAATCATTCATTTCATTGATTTCTGCTGCATTCCTATCCAGGATAAATAATAAGGCATGGATCTATGTCATGGATTTAAACTGAGTTTTCAGTCCTAATAATGATCGAGTAGCCTCATGGGAGTGAGTGGAAGTCAGAGACAAAAGCATGCCAATTATGAGGCCCTGTACTTCACCTACTGCTGGCAAAAGAAAAGGTTAATTATCTAAAAATAAAGCAAATGTATTCTGGTGCAGAAGGGTGAGCTGGGAGGAGGTTGTGAAACAAACAAGGGTGTGATCAGCAGTGTTAGAAGACTAAAATTATATAAGGAGCTGTCTAGTATGCTCTGTCACCCACAGGCAAATCAAACTGCATGGTCTAAAACCCTCGACCAAAATAAATGCCCTACGTCATGTTTTTTAATAAGCTTTTTCTGGTCCTGACATTGAAACCAACAGGTGTCCAGGAGCCACAGATACTCTTACACCCACATAGTTTCTCCAAGACTGTACACATTCAAGTGACTTACCAAGCAAGATCAAGCCTAAGACATGAGGACTAAAATCAGAGATGAACTTGCTTGGCATTTCAGTTGTCCTCAAAGAAGACAAGGCCTGCTACTTTTTGCAGATATGGATTTTGAAACCTTCTCTCCAAAGGGCTGCTGTGTTTAAATGCGGATTTTTACTCTCTATGACCATCCATGAATCATAGAAGTTCTAGACGGTTGGAGGAAAATATAAAAGTTCAGTGGGGAGAGGATCACCCCTGCAAAAACACAGTCACATCTTTGGCATTTTTCAGTGTTCGTTAGGACCACTGTACGAGAGAAAAACTTGCTGACCATCAGTGGTTCTGTTGTGGGAATATCAACAACCAGATTGCATAAGAGGAGCAAGGAAAAAATTGCACTGCTCAGCTTGCACTCCTCCTCAGAGGAATAAGCAAGAATTATTTCAGACTGGATTAACACCTAAAGCGAAGTCCAAAGAGTCTGGAGTCAATTTGACTACTAGAAGAGAGAAATCACTAGCAACACCAAAAGGACAGACTTTAATATAGGCCTTAGATATAGCTTAGGGCTTGGAACATTTATTTCATCCAAGTCACTCATACATTTTTTCCAGTTCATTCATTCCACTAAGTCAGAACCTCAAGGTAATTCTTTGAGTCCTTGGTGATCTGGAATCATCAAAGATCACTGCAGGTGTTCTCTGTATTCTGTGCAACTCTCTCTGAGCTAAGAGGAAAATACCATCTCTGAATAAGTGATGTAATTGAGGCACTGAGATGTTAAAATCATTTGGTTAATTGCACATCACAAATCTGTGGGAAGACTGGCAGATTTCAGATCTCCTGTCTCCAAGGAATGTCCTTTGACCACAGAACAATTCATCTTCTGTGTTAAAGAAGTTGCATTGTAATAAGAAAAAAAAAATCCACAATGAACTAATAAATTGGATTAAGCTTTCAGGACATTGCATTAATACCACCATCAGATTTACATAGCTTGTGTTGCACTGAACAACAACAGTGGATCCCATTATGTTCTTTATATTTCTGGTCATGGCTAATATATACAAGAACCACAACATAGGCAGGAGCATGAGTAGGATTCCCACCACAGGGTGATGGTTTTTTCTTTCCTTTTTTTTTGCTGTGCTTTTTAAAGAACTCTAAATCTATCCTTCTGGATAAGAATTGTTCTGAATCATTCAACTGGGAACATGACGAGTACAGCACTGACTCATCTAGGACCAGAAATACCATCACTATGATGGGGCATGTTTATTTTCATGGGCTACATCATGTGAGACACCTTGACCTGACATATGTTCATGTTTTCCTTCAAAGATACAGAAAGGAACTTGGATTACTTTGAAATTTTAGATGACTGTGATGACTATGTCAGTGTAATAACATGCTCTGTTTGTGCACAAATTCACAATATAGACGTGAAAAATTGAATTTTTCAGAGGCACTTCCATATCAGCCGTATGTGTTCCTCATGCCTGCAAATATGAGCATTTCTATTTAGATGCATTCTTACAGACTTAGGAACTCATTTTCACCTTAAAGATGTTGTCATACAGTTGATAACCTGAAACATGGCACCACACAGAGTTGCTGAATGTAAATTTGCTGTAGAGAGAGGAAATCAACCAATATCCCACTTCCACATGATTATTTACTTCATCTGAATCAATATTTGAAATTTAATGTGTATTTGCTAACATATGTCTGTTACAAAAATACAAAAATGGGTTTGGACACTCTCCTATTACCTTGTTGCAGAGTTGTATGCTTTCCTTGGTAAAAGTGATCTTTGGAAAATTTTATTCCAAAATGATCCTTCTTCTTCTCATTCCTAAAACAGCCTTTCCTTTTCTGTGGGAAGCCCTCTTTTCTCATCCAAAGGTCCAGGGAAATGGACTTCTCTATGCAACTCTGGCACCAGCCTTTAGGTTAAGGGTTGCAATACCATGTGGATAATAGCTTTCTGTTTGCCAGATACCTCACAATCATGGTCATCATCCTTAATACTAATCTAATGCATAGCAGATGCTTCTATTTATTTTCAGAGACTAAATGCAAAGAAAACACATAAGATATATGCAGGAAGAAGATAAAGTATGAGCACTTATTTACTTAAGACCATCTCCAAGAAGACACTTCTCATTCTCCCTGAGAGCTTTGTACCTAAGCTTACTACTTCTTCTCTAAACTTTATGTTCTTAACACTTCTTTCCTGAGAGAAAACCTTAATTCATTTGCTTCCCCTTCCTTGGGGTCCCCTGGGATTTTCTTCAAGTTCAAGTCTCCATTCCTGGGATCATTGGCATTAATGTATTCAGGAAGTATTTTCCACACTCTTGCCCCAAGGCTAATGTCTGCCTTCAGCTCTCTAGAAATGCTAATCATCTTTTGGTGGGCAGGTGCCGTCCTCTCACATCCTGGTAGCAAACAGAAGCCACTGATAATGACTGCCCATCTCCTTGGCTGAACTACCAGCAAGTCATTAACCATAATTAGACTAGAACGCTTTCCCACCTGGTGAAGTCATATTATAATCTCATTATGAAGCCTTTCTGTTCACTAAATTAGCTGTTTCCTACAACATGCACACTGACAACCAAACCTTATTCAAATATATAAACAGCTTCAATGGATATATCTCATTACCTCCTCCAGATATGACAGTAATCATTGCTTTTGGATGCTAACATGCATGAGAATACCATCCTCATCCATGATGAGACCCTGTTCTCCTCCAGGTCAGGAAATTTAGGGAATTTTCCATTTTGAGCCACCTCCCTGCTGGAAATCATTAATATCTATTGCACACACTGGCTGAGTATCAGCTGACACTGGATTTGCTTGTTGCTAGAATATTTTCTTTTATTTCAGAGAAAGTGTTGTTTTGGAAGGCACCAGCAATCCATCAGGAGCTTGCTGAGTGATGGCCACCCTTCACTTCCGAAGCACAGCTGCTGGTTTAATGCTTTGTAGCTGGAGGGGAGAGTAAATCTGAGACATCTTGGATCCTGTTCAGCTACTAATGTGTAATGATATCTCTGGTGCTTGCCACAGAGCTGGAGAGGAATGGAGACATGGGCAAAAAGAATCCATTTTCACCTAGTGTATTTTAACTAGACTTGCCTTCTTTGGTGATTTGAAGTACAGAAGTTATAAATACAACAGTCCATATGCTTCAGTCATGGGAGCTAAATGTCCCTATGTGCAGAAAGGCAGATTTATCTCATGTAAATGGTGTCATTTGAAATTAGGTACTGGTTCCTTCAGCATTAAGACAGCATGTTGCAAAGGATATCTCAGACCACTACTCTTAATATGCTCAAATGGATTGGACTACCCTTGAGAGGTGCTAATGCTTCCCCGCACCTGGAGATGTAGAAGGTACCTCCTGGACTATGTTAGACAGTGAGACTCACAGTGGCATGTGTTTTGTGCCCTTTGCATGCCCACAATAGCAATCACAACCCGATGCGTCCCGATGCCGAAGTGTCCAGGAATTCTTTACAGAGCATTTCACCAGCCCTACCCCACCTCGTTGTTTTCTTCTTTTTTTTAAAAAAAAGCTTCTCAGAGCAGTGGCATTGCTACGAGTTTGCCAGGAAAAAAGCTGGCCCCTGGAACGGAGGCTCTGCTGTGCGACACAGCGTTTCCAAGGATAAATACTGCAGAAGCACGCACTCTCCCAGCTGCTCCGGTGCTCGCTGGCAATACCAGCTGCTCAGTCCGACATGCTGAAGCTACTCAGAGCAGGGATTTTCCAAAAAGCTACTGGGGAATTAAATGTCTGAATTCCTTTCACATTCCACAGGAGCTTGGTGTAGAACAGTGCCCTCAGGTTCATTTTCCAGTTCAGCTCGGGTACTGGAAAACTGCTTCCATTGAGAGGAACTTGCCCACTTGCTGTCGAGTCAGAAGCTGCCAAGAGCAACATTAGCAGGGTTTATCGGAAAGAAGGCCAGGGCATTAGCACAGAACTATCTCAGGAATCTAAACATTGTTACCACAAACCTATCTGGAGTTTTTATTTTGAAAATATGTTCTAACTCAGAAGAAACATCAGATAAATTATGCAGTCATGCCTCTCCTAGAAGGGAGCCAACAACTACAAAAACTCAAGAGTACCTCTCAACTGTATTCTTTGCATTTCAGCATGGTAATAGCTTAACTTTGGAATTCACAACCAAAAAGATCTGGTGAACAAAGTGAAAATGCTTCCTGATGGTCTCTCAAGTTACAAGCCCTGCCATTATCACAGTGAAGTAAAGAAAACAGTGGGATCATGAGCTGTGCAAGCCCCCTGGCAGCTAAAGGCACCTTTGGAAGGCTCCTGGGGCAACATGGTCTCATCCAAGCACCTGATGCTCCATGGTCTCATCCTATCTCCTGGAGGAACTACTAGCATCTCTAATGGACATCTCTAGCATCTCTAGCAGTTGGATTTCAACCAGCTGCAAAAACTGAACTCGGGGTGTTTTGTTGTCTGTTCTGCCTGACACGAGAGAGATTAAACCAGGCAATTTCTGGGACAAAAGATCTCCCAAAATATGAAGTATTTTCTGAATATAGTTTGATTTAATAGCCAGGGCTCTGTAGTGGGGGCTATAAAAGTTGTGTTTTCTGAGCTGGAATGGAAGAGCCATGTAGCAAATGCCACACCTCGCTTTATGTTTGTATTTAGAGAACCAAACACAAAGAAGAGGGGAATGCAAATGCAGGAAAGGGACGGTTGAAGAAACAGAGAAAAAGGGGAAAATTAACTGCTTGTTGTAGAGTAAGTCCATGTGCAAACATTTGATGGCTGGCATGTCTCTGGAATGCTGATGTTCAAATTCATGCCTCCAGAACCCTAGTAAGGACATTTTAACCGTTCTGTCTTTGCCATTGCCCTCTTTCATGTGACATTAGCGGATAGATCTCCTGCTATCCCTGACTTACTATGGGATCACCAGCACTGCTACTCTTCGCATCCTTCTGGATGAAAAGGGGGAATTAACCTTCCAGCTCAGGTTGAGACAAAGTGCACTGCAGAGATGCCTGCTTTTCTCCACTGACTGCACAAAAGCTCATTGGATACCCTGGAAATAAGCATTAGCTTCCAAGTGAGACAAATCATAGGGAATGTTAAACATAGTCGAAGACGACCTTGAAGCCGGTGACCACCACAGAAAAAATGGAAAATTCAAAATCAATGAGAAGTTATCTCAGAAATAAAGAGCACTCAGGGTTCCTGGTACTTGATAGAACAAGAGCTTTAGGACTGGTTTCATGGATTTTTTCTGAGCGTATATCTTCCTGGTTGCATGAATCCAAAAGTCTTTAAATCCAAAGTCTTTAAATATGATTTAGATTATTTCTCTTTCATATTTTTATTTTGAGGCAGATTGCCCGTGCAATTTAGGAAAGAGGGAAGTCTTATAGGAGTATCTTAAATTCAGAAGAGAGTCTACTTAGGAGACTGTAAATGTGCTTAGTCTTTGTGTGTCATGGTCTAAGGTGTTGCAGGACTGTCAGCCAGAAATATTAAAAAATAACAAACTGGATGAGTAGTGAATTTACCACAGTTTCTAATAGAGTCAGATATGTATTACCACCACTTCCATCAAATATTTGTTCAAGTTTCATCATGCATTCACTTATGCCATCCCCATACTCAGTTCTGTTTGCTATTCCCCCCTCTTTCCTCCAAGAAGCAATGAATGGCTTATCTTTTTTTTTTTTTTTAATGGGATTTTAACTATAAAAAAAACAGGATAAGAATATCCTAGGAACTTACAATGTCATTCAAGCAGGCTAATGGTAACAAGATAACAAGGAAATTGGAAATCGCTGCTACCAGATACATTCACCTAACTCATCTTCAGGCACCTAACTCAAATTATAATTACATAAGAAGCCAAAATACATATATATATGGTGGTACTCAGACTTCAGCCTCCCCTGAGCAATGCAACACTTTCCTCTTTACAAATCAATGGGACACACTGGCATCCAGAATGTACAATTTTTTATTCAATCATGGTTACTAATGATCCTGAGCATTTTATAATATGTTGACCATCATAATTTTCTAATTTAGTAGCAGTTTGCATACAAAATGTTGCAGTCATATTCTAAACATTTTATGAAATAATGTAAAATAAAGTAACAGACATTGATATAAATTGAAATTCACCTGAAAATTAAACTTTTGTAAATTAATCTTCAGAATTTCCCTAAACTATCTACATCTACAACCTATGAGGGACTTCCTTAATGGAAATTTCATTTTTTGGGAAGTTTTGCAAAAAGTACTTTTGATTCAGAACAAAGAAGTTTAAATGTGAAAAAACCCAGGGAATGGAAATCTCAGCTGTGCAATAGAAGATACACTTAAAAATACTTTGTGTCAGTTGCAAACTTCAAAATTTTGTTCACTGCAAAATTGTCTTCACCGTCTATTCTCTGGGAGAGCTAGTGTCCACCGACAGTCCTTGTCTTGCACTCTATGTGCGGAAAGTGTCTATGTATCTCCACTAAGAAGTCAACAGAAATGTGGAGGCAAGTAAGGGCCATGTACAAACTGTGTGGACTCTAGATCCTACTACTAAAGTGTAGGTATTCTAACCTTTCATTTCAGAGGGAAAAAAATCTGGAATATTGATTTGCCTTGAATCAGCCATAAAATACTAAAAGGCACAAGCTCCCCAATTTACACTGTCTTAAAACTGCATCTATTTCTAATATCATTTCTACCCTTTATTCTGTGATGACAGGTCCTGAGGGGATAAAGGAGTAGGATGAAGCAGTGTCTATTGGCACATTCTCCGGCCTAATTATCACTTAATCAACCCTAGCTGTGTCAGAAAAGAAATATAGAAATGTCAATCCACTTTAAACACTGTACTCCATAGTCTCCCAGAAGACCCCTTTATTTTAAAATCTGTAAAAACAATTTGGGGGACTCAAGGATTTTTCTTTTCTTATTTCTTCATCTTCTACTAATGCTACTACTTTTTCACCTGCAATAATTTTTGTTCACTATCCCAGGGAGCACCCAGTTAAAGCCCAGTGTAGCCGTTCGGACACCTATCAGCCTGTTTACCTCATGAATGGAATGAAATGGGAAACTTGAGAGTAATGAGCATTGGAAATAAGTTAGTAAAGCAACAAATATTTATAATTTTCTTGAGAGAAACTCAAGAGAAATTGGATTATGAGAGGTGTGAAGTAAACAGAAAATCAGGGTTATCACAGAGGCAGAACTCCCTAGCAAGTCTTTGAGGAATCTTATGCATGGTGATGAACTTCATTTTCGACATCAGAAGCTTTCTCTCTGCTCCTAGTCCTGACACTTATGGCTTTGAGACCTCACTTTTTAAACACTTAGCATAACTTAGACTCCCTTGCTATAGCTGAGCAGAAGGAAACCAAGGTAGTTGGGTGCAGAGAAGGCTACACTGACATTATCTCCTCAATAGCACAGGTAGAGATGACAAGAGGACAAGAGAGTGACAGAAGGGCAGAGAGGACAGAGATGAGCTGCATTTTTCTTGGATGGTGCTAGGGTGAGAGGAGTGGAGAACAGGAATACTAACACCGATTTGGGGGCAAACATCTAACGGGTGAAAAGATCTATATAAATATTTTGTGAAGGACAGAAGACAGACTAGCATCTCAAAGCTCTTTGGCTAATAAAGCTTACATTGATACTAAATGAAATGTGTATCGAAGTACAGTTACTTGCCTTGTAGGTGGAAAACCATCTTCTCAGTTCTTAATATTCTTATTAAAAAAAATATATTATTTTTGGAATGTATAATATATAGCAAAATAAATACTCCCTTTCTCAAAAAGAAGAAAAAAAAGGGTCCTCTTTGGCTTATGTTTGAACATCTTTAAGTGCAAGAACAGAAATGCACAGTTTTTCCTTTGCTAGTCATCTCTCACACATACGAAAAGCACACTGTGCTGATGTGAAGTCCCCTCATGTAACCTGGAGCTCCTGCTTGGAAAAGCATTAAGTTTGTTTAGTGTCCTCACACAGGATCAAAACCAACACTCTGTGAGAAGGCGGGTAGACTTGGCAGCTCTGAACGTTTACTGTTAAGGGTCTTTTGCATCCAGAGGATCCTGCTAGCATTCCAAAACTCCTGCAACAGCAGCTTGTTTTTGAGAAAAAAATAAGGACTCCGTTTGCTGTTTCATTTTCCAGATGACATTTGATTGCCCTTGTGATGTTAAAAGTTTCCCTTTGCACCAGGATTGTGATTGTGATTGATTCTGCTAACAAAAAATCCCTTTTTCCAAGGAAACTGTTGGCTTTGTATGACTGTTTTCCATCTAGTGAGAAATAAAAATTGTTTCCTCCCAAATCCTTAGGCGGTAGGGATAATTTTGTTTTCTAACTAGCAGTTTATAATATTCAAGTAAGTAGCAACAAGGTTTTCATTTCCTAGCTCATAACTTATTATTCTCAGGAGAGAAGAAAGTTCTGGAGAAAGAGAGACATGTAGTGTTTAGTTCTTTTAAAAAAAAATAGTGTTAAAACTATCTAAAGGTTGCTTCTAACCTCAACCATTCTGTGATTCTATGATTCTGTGATCCCTAATTTTACCCTAATTGCAACACATTTCAGCATCTTTTCTCTGTTACTGTTTTTCATTGTAACTATTTTTCTCTGTTATTATTGCAGAAATACCTTTCAAATAAAATGATCTGCAGTTCATGAAACTGTCAGAAGGTCCAGCTTTATATCATAAATGCTCAAGGCCATATTTAAAATCAGGCCACTTGTGGTATGTTTTCTTTAAGGCTGGGCACACGCTTCAAAGGCATGAAAAATAACTGGCCTTAATATGATATTTCTGTCCCGTCAGATTAAAGACCCTTTCTCATGCCAGGCTTTCAGCATTAATGTGCACACAAGCTGCTTTCTACACTGAACTAAAAATTACACTGCAGCAGTGGAGGAGATGTAGCCTCGGAGACTCACCATCCTGCCATGTGAAAGTAGCACAAGAGACACAGCAGTGCCACAAGGAGCTCCTTCAGTCTCTCCTTGTCCTGCATCACTGCTAGGGCAGTCTTACAGTGTCGCACCAAGACCCTGTGCATGCACATATATCAATAAACACTGGTATGAAGTCTTATGAGGCTATGTAGTTCTGACACAAACACCAAGAAAATAAGTTTTTGTTCGTATTTCTTGGGCTAAGGCATATATGTCTGACTTGCCTCCAAGGAGCAACATGCAGGAGCAATACCAGGAGACAAAAAAATAGAAGCAATTCAGTCCAGATCTGTTAGTCCTGGAGAAGAAAGCCAGCTGGTCTCACCTGAACCTCCAGCCTGAATTATTCTATTATCACAGAATCACAGAATGATCTTCTGATCCTATGAAATACAAGGGATGAACAGCATGCAGATTTGGGACAGAAGCTGAAATTCAAGAGTAACTGTACAGATGTGACAACATTTCCACTTCTAAATTTATCTCTGTGATCAAGCTCAGTCTCCTCACAAAAATTGGATCCTGTGTCTTAGCTATGAAGGAGCCAGGCAGGTACAATAATTCCTCATGGAAAGATTTCTTCCAAAATGCTTTTTGGAAGCTTAAGAAACTGTGAGTACATGGATTTCTTTCAACAGAAAGCCTCATGCATGTGCTGCATGAGTCTGCTGTCAAGCCAATCATTAGAATACAGTCTTGAGCTTCTTTACATTAATATTACCTATACATTGCTTACAATGTATGCAAACCCATTCCTAAAATGGAGCAGGTCTGGGGGATGTGGATTTTGCTGTGCTTGCTGTTTGGATTGCTCCAGGTTTGAGAAGTGGAGCTGAGGGTGAGATTTCTGTGTTGGTTGTCAGAATGGCAGTCCCTCCCATACAGGTGTCTCCTATCTCTCAGATGTAGCAGTGTTTTCCTTCCATGAGTGTTCCTGGGAGTTAAACACACATTTCACTCTGAATCACCAAAAAAAAAAAAAAAAAAAAAAAAAAAAAAAAAAAAAAAAAATCTTAAATTTTGTTCACTGCAGAATAGCTTACAGCAAAAGAAGCAGATAATTCATAAACATCTCCTATTTTGTCTCTGCGTAAAAAAAGCTGTTCATTGACTGGCAAGTCTCTGCAGAGAAGTAAGGAGAGATTTTAAGGGCAGATCTTGTCAGATCTCTTGAATATGATAGAGCTATTCTGACTTAGACTGATGTTGCCAGCTTTCCAGTGGCAATTCCAATTTTCTTGAGAGTTTTCTATTGATTCCATAGAGTACCTGAGCACGCTAGTGAAATGACGGTCATTGCTCAGCCCAAACAAATTTTTATCATCAAGCTCCTTCAAGCTTTAGAATCAAGCCATTGTGAACATGCCTGTAGGGGAGATGGGAGTGGGGAAGGGGAGGATATGTGATGACTTGTTTTAGTGGCTGGCAACCACCTCATTGAAAGATAAGTTTCCTTGATAGTATCTTTGCCTGGCAAGGCATAGACCCGAGGAAAAGAGTTTATTTTTTCAGAATTTCATTTTGTGGCTTTCACAACCATTAATTGCAACTCCCTGGAGAGTCTGTATGGAGGGTGGGGAAACCAGTATTACAAGGCAAGTGGTTAATATTATTATTTTATTTATTGCACTTTTAAGGTGAGACATCTAGACCTTAACTGCTGTGTTGAAGAGTCAGCACAAACAACAGTCCCTGAGCAGACACTGGCTTCCCACCTTGAGACACAGGCAGCTGGTCGGGTCTCCTGTCACTGGTGCTGGTGGAGAAGAGGATGGCCCTACCTTGCTTTAATCTCAGGGTTTCCTGAAGAAGTAATAACAATAGTTGCTGACCCCCTCCATTCTCATTCCACCGTGAACCAAACAGCACTAAAATCCCAATGCCTGTGAATAAATGTGATTATTGTGGAACTTTTATGGATTTATGAATACCTACAAGACAAGCCTAAATGAGCTCAGAAAAGCTCTAAAATTCAAAGGTAAATAAGAACATAGAATCTATTGTGAAGAAAACCCCTTTATTAAACCAATTTAGTCACTTTGGAGCCCTGTCTCTTGAGTGTTTGGGTGACCAGAATAACTCTTAGCAGGTTCTTTAGCTGTCTTAAATCCAGGTGTTTGCTGGAAGCCAACATTTAGCCATTCAAATGAACATCTTTTTGTTTAAGGTAAATTCCAGCAACTACTTATGTGCACCACCAGCTGTTTTGCATCTGTAAATATTCTTTCACCAAAACAAGTTTTTGCATGCGTATGAAGTGTTTGTATATGAAAATGTAATTTGCAAATATTTACCTTATATTTCAATAATTTCTATTCACTCCACAAAAGGTGTTACCATTGCAGCAAGTGTCTCAAAATTGATGAAGACTTAGGCTGAGATTTCACAGATGTTTCTCTCTGGAGTCAGTGCCAGCTTAAAATATTCATACCCTAAGTGAGGGAATACTTATTTCTTATTAAAGTCTCTTTATCAATGAAAGTATCTTATCATTTCCTTTTCATCTTCAGCCAAGTAAACATCTTCAATTAGACTCAAATAATGTGGATTGTACCCTTCATGGAGGCCAGAATTTGAATCACATCTCAACAATTTTAATTTTCATATCGCTGTATCGTAGTTGTCCCTAATTCCTGGACACAAAATTGATGCAGATAGAGCTTAGATGACTGCTCAAATTCATGCAGTCAGGCAGTGAAAAGCATAATAAAACCCTTTGAAATCCTTTGACCCATTAAAAGAAAAAAATCTCTAAAAAGATGCCTTAGGATAATACCTTAGCAGTCAAGCTGATGTCCTAGAAGCTGCTTTGTTGTGTTTGCAGCCAAGCCGTCCTTAGCTTGCCAGTTCATCATTCCTGATAAATCAGTGAAACATGAGGGGGTTCCACATTTTCCTGCGGTTTTCCTCAGAGTAACAAATGGTTAGGAGCAGCTCTAGCTATGCCAGATGGTGCTGCATGTGGACATTCATCTATGGTTATCAGCATGTACCTTGCCATCCTGCATTGCTCTGCTGCTGTGAGCAGGTCACATCTGAAGCAATTGCACATTGCCAGCCTGTTTGCAGAGATGTGTGACTGGGCACAGTTTCGAGTCCACAGGCTCTGTTACATGTGTTTCACACAGAATTCAGGTGGGAACCATCCAAAGTGATCAGTATTTAAGCTGTTGCTCTAACGGACCACAGACTGTCTATGGCTGTGTGCATGCAGCACGTTTATTCACTAGTTAGGGAAAAGTGACAGAGCTGTTGTATCTGTAAGTCACTCTTCCATAAGGGACCCAATGCCATGTCTTGTGCGGGAATGTCAGCTGGAACCTCAGCAAAACTGCCAGTTCCCAACATCTTCTCTGAATTGTTAATCTTTGTACCATGGGTAGAAATGCTAAAGAAAAATTTTTGACAAAACCAATTGTCATTTTCTCGGTGGCCAATTTGTTCATCAACTCATGGTAGAACAAAAGCTTCCAGTAAGATATTGAGAATATATTCCAGAAGACACTTTTATCAGGAACTTTCATTGCGAGAAGCAACCAGATATTATTGTTCTTTGGGGCACTTTGCAAGGGTGGCTGTCTTTTGAAACGGGCTGATGTATGATGTTGAAGGTTATTTGTGAGACTTGAGGTTTTCTCTAGTGCTGTTTTTTTTTTTTTTTTTTTTTTTTTTTTTTTTGAGAGAGGAGTGATATCTCTAAAGAGTGTGTTCCTGGTTTTGGTTTGGTTGTTCTGCTATTTTAAATAATGCCAATAATGGACTTCGTTCTCCCTGTTATTCATTGCCACTAATAAATACTAAACGGCAAGTAGCAGCTAGAATAAAGGATACCCTGCCCTCCTCCAGACTGTGAGATCCCCCAGAGGATGCCACTGCTGGCCACCAAAGCAGAAACATCCATCATCATAGGAAAGAGTTTGTGCCAGCCATCCTGGGCTTCATCATGCACATGAGGAGCAGCTAGGCTCAAAGCAGTAGGCTCATAGCTGCGAGCTGAGAAGGGAGGGTGGCCCTGCAAGAGAGCTGTGGCACAGCTGGCAGAGCTAGGGTGAAGTAGCTGAGGAGCAGCTCGGTGTTGCAGCTTCACGGTGAAGAGGGAGCGCAGGGCTGAACGCTGCAGTGGATATAGAGAAATGAGCCGAACTTCAGTAGGCAGCACACGACCGTACTGCATGATTAGTGAGTCAGATAAATTCCTAGGAAGGAAGGAAGGAAGGAAGGAAGGAAGGAAGGAAGGAAGGAAGGAAGGAAGGAAGGAAGGAAGGAAGGAAGGAAGGAAGGAAGGAAAAGAAGAAGAAGAGGGGATAAAAATCAATTGACGTGCCTCCTTAATTAGGCAACTTTTGCTTCCTTTGCAAAGAAGGCAATTAAACCAGCACTGTGAAAGGCTGTTCTGACATCTGCAAAAGAATACGAGAAAGGAGAAAGGAAAGCTGCCCTCTTCCCTATCCTCTGCAGAGGCTCAGGATTGCTCCCTGATGTTGTAAACAAACAAAAATAATTCACAGGAGCTGAGCTGTCTCGAGACGCCGTCAGTCTGATTCGTGTGCTGGCTACAGGCAACCTGACAGAGCCCATCCTGATGGTCCTGGGAGCCTCAGCACCATGTGTTGGGTGGCATAGGGAGACATAGTGCTACAGGGCCAGCACTGAGGCTCTCCAGCATGGTCAAGAGCTGACTTAGTGTTAACTGCTGTCCTGCAAACACTGAGTCTTGAGAATGGGGAGTTGCAAAGACGCAAGGTTGCTTTCCTGCTTCACCTTTCCTACCAGTGCCTTGCCATCTTCTCCTGACCCCAGAACTGGTAAGGATGAGATATTATCATCCTGCTGACAGAGAATGGCCCAATTCAAACCTGGTGCCTCCATGCATGCAAGTCTGTGCTGGCTTTTTGTGATCCACGCACAAGTGTCAAATGTGAAAGTTCTAGCCTGTGAACTTTGTGAACTGAGACTGTGGAACCTCATTAAACTATCACTGTGACTTGAAGTTCGGAAAATCAGGATGAAATTGTTAACAGTAATATTTTTTCCCTATTTTGTTGAATCTTCCCAGTTCAACACACCAAGCTGACGGAGTGACTTTGGTTGTTTTACAGCTGCTGCTGCATCCTGCTTCTTTGGCAGCCCCTTCAAAGTGAAACTAATATCCTGTGTGTTTTAGGATGTCATCTTGCAGTCAAAATTGACCAGTTGTTCTTCCGTGGTAAACAGTGAGGAAGGATGAATGGAAAACTGCAGAGTTTCACCAAACCAGTCCGATGTCTGCTTCAGTCCTTGGGCTTCTTTGCAGAAGAACATCACCTGGAGATCTGACATCAGGGATATCTGAGCAAACCCACATGTGCTATAGGTTTGATAATGGGGTTTGAAGCATTTCAAGGCACTACCTTAACCCCTGAAAGGCAGGGTGGGGAGTTCTGAAACAAACCAGCACCTCCTGATAGGAGCTTCAAAATATACAGTAAATTTGAAAACAGTGCAAAAATCTCTAAACGCGTAAATTGTGCACTCCAAACAGTGCAGAACTCTCTCAGACTAACTGTCAATTCAGGAGGATAACATTTTTGGCCATGTTCTGATCAGACAGGCACTAATTGTGGCTCCAGAAGCAGAATTCTCCTCACAGCCTTGCTACTGGGTAGTTTTGGGAAAGCTGGTTCCCCCTTTTCTGCACCCAATTCCCCAGGAACCATCCCTGCTAACTCTAGGTTCTCCAGGGTGGAGGTTCCAGCATAATACAATATCCCAAACAGTGTTGAGTGGGGATTTTGTCCGCTCCTGGTATATAGATAACAAGAATTATAAATAAGGGTGAGGAAAAACAGGAATAGATCAGACCTTGGGAGGTCATCTGGCCCATTTGCCTGTTCCACAGGAGACCAACAGTGTCCAGTGCTGGGGTGCACTGCTCTGGACCTCCCCTATTTCCTACTCTGACATCCTGATGGAGGTTATGCAGTTATCCCTGAAAATATATTCCATGGCTTCGTTATTTTTACCATGGAAAATATTTCCCTAGTAGCTAAGCAAAATATCTCTCATAATGATTAAGGCCCCTTCCATTTCGTTCTGCCCTCCACAGAGCATGTCTTTCTTTGGGGCAGCAGTCTATTTTTTTTCCCTACGTGAAACCTGCTATTATAACCCCTTTTTCCCCACTTAGCCTTTTCTTCTTTAGATTGAACTATTCCAGTAACCTCAGTCCTTCCCCATTGGTATCGACTGATGCCAAAAGCAGCAAAGTTTTGACAATAAGCTTAGCGTAGCAATGATTGGGTACCTGTGAACATAATAAATAAACAGCCAGAGAAATGTCCATTCTGGCAGGCAGGAGTGTCTGAAGGCAGCACTTGCACACAACTTGCTGAAATCCATCCTTGTCTGGCTTCACGCGCGCCCCGAGCCCACAGCGAAGCGCAGCCACCGAGACCTCACAGCAAGTTTGCACAGATGTATGCAAATCCGCTGGCTTCGTGCTGCTTTGCTTAGTGGCAGCGGGATGTGGGCGTGATGCCTGGCGAGGAGAGGCGAGGGAACACCAGCCACTTCGCACCTGGATGGGGAGATGGTCCTAGCCGAGCTGCCCTTGGAGCTGCCTGGGGCAGGGATGGGATGGAGGCAGGTGTGAAGAGCAAGGCGGTAGGGGAAGATGCATCTCCAGCGGGAAAGCTGTGGAAAGAGCTGTAAGACATTTATTTATTGTGAAGGGCACTGAGGACTTGTGCTGGTTTCCGAGCAGAGGTGCTTGGCTAGACAGAGAACTCCACTGAAGGAAACCCACAGTGGTTTCCTTCTCCCACCTTCCTTGGTAGTAAAAGCTTGAGAGAAATCAGGAATGAGGCGAAACAGTTTTGTTGTCAGGTCAGGGAAAGCACAAAGTTCAGTGTCACATTCAAAGAGCACATAGAAGTCATAATGAAAATATTCCTCTTTAAAAGAGGATCCAAAGATCCTTCTTGGATCTTTGGGTTCCCAAGATCCAAGAGCTAAGACACAGAAGCTGCAAGACACTCTCTGAAATTTGAGAAGTCAGCACTGCAACAGTATTAGAAATGATTTACAGTCAGCTACTAACCCAGAGATACAGACAGGCATCAGGTCCAGCACACAGGGAGCTTTCAGAAAGCCACGTCATCTCCTGAACAAGAGCAGCATCCAAATGAGTCCTGAGGCCCAGGACACACTTCAGATTATTTGCAGGAATGTTTTTCCCTCATATCATTTTAGGACTGTGTCAGTAGCCGCTATTGGCCAGCAGCATGAGAAGCTAAGACAGTCTGAACTGGTATGCAAGGCATGCTCTTCTTTTTTTCCTGACCATTTTTTTTCTCTTCTTGATCATGAATAAACCACGTAAGATCTGAGTGCATTCACAACAGCTTTAAATAGAAAGTCTTTTTATCGTCTGCTTTTCATAGCTCTTATCCAAACGTTACATCTCACACATTAAGTTGAACCCAGTTAGCTAGGACAAAACTGCCCTGTGGAAGAAATTTATTAAGCAGAAGACTTTGCTGATGAACAGTGTAAGAGTCTTGGATTCCTTTCAAGGAATCACTTCTGACCTTCTCTGTGTGGCTTTTAGCTACACTGGTTTTTCAAGTTAAAAATCTTCACTATCAGAGAAACTCCAGATGGAAAACTGTTTGTTTGTACCTTCCTCTGAATGCCCTGTCAAGCAGTTTGCTGCTACTCAAAATCCAGACAAACAAGATGATAACCGCATGCGCAAATCCTGTTTGTGCTGCTGGGCTCCCTCACTCTAAATATAGCCCGGTGGAAAAGACCAAAAGTGCACAGTGGTCCTGGCCCCTAGCAGCAATAAACAATTTTCCTTGTGTTGCTCCACCCTACTCATATTTAAGGATGCAAAAACAGTTCAAATGGTCAAAGGAGTAGCTTGTGCTTCCCTTGCAGTCAATGGAAAAGAAGGAGGGACTCCTCAAGGGTGATTCATCCTACCTCTTTTAGGTGCTTTATTAGGGATGGGGTGAATCATTTTGAGGAGGTGCCTCCATCTCCTGTGAGTATCTGGCTGCTCCTCCTGCAGCAGGGAAACGTTTCCACCTCCCCACTGGCAGCGGGCAAATTCCCAAGCTGCAAATTCTCTTCTCACTCACTCAATTTTAAGCCTGGCATCTTGCCATGAAAATCAAAGGCTTGTTTTTGCTGGGGTGTTCCAGATGTTTAGCACAAATCCTCCATCAACTGGCTGGTGAAGTTGAGTTGAGAGCAAACTTACTTCAGCAGAGTGGACTGCTGAATATGACCCAGTACAGTGACTCACATTAGGGTAATTTTGACCTAGTGGGCCCAAATTCTTCATGGTCTTTCCTTTATTTATTTGTTTGTTTGTTTGTTTGTTTGTTTGTTTGTTTTTGGTAGCCAATTTTGCATAGCATGAAGTGTTCTCTTGGGAAGTTCATTATTCTGGCTTCTCAGAAAGTTTGGCCATGAGCACCCCCTCAATAGAGATCTCAGCTCCTCAATAGAGACTAGTAGTTTATTTACATTTGTGAAACTGTGTACATTTGTTTGTTTGTTTGTTTTGCATGTGATGTTTATACTTTGGAACAAAAACAAATAAACAAACAAAAAGAGTGGAAAGCCAAGTAAAGGTGGCCTAAAGGTGACTAAGTTACTCTGTTTCTCCATATATACTCCTTCTATACAATCCCAAAGCCACACAAACAGACCAGCTGTGCAAGAATGGAAATCCTGTTTAGGCCTCAGCTAGATTCTTTTTTCGAATGTCCTCTCTGGGAGATCTTGAAGGAGATTGTTACAATGACCAGATTTTTGTCTTTTTACGAATACACCATATCTTGGTTCCATTTCCTCCCTTGCTTATCATTATTTTTTTAGCTTGAAGATAATTTCCAAAAGAGCAACACTCACCTTCAAGTCTGATCAAAGCAAACTCCCTGTTTTTTTAAGAAGTAATAGGGGAAAAGGGTGTGTGTCTTTTTGTCTGCTAACAGTTTATTTTAATCTGAATGTTTTCTCCTTTTGTAATTCATGAGCACTCATGTTTTTAGAAGGCTTGCCAGTTATGATAGGTTTCCTTGACGTTACGGTAACAGACAAGGCTAAACACAGCTGTCTGGTGCCTGCAATCCTTAAGAGTCCTACAGGACCCAATTAAGTAAAAATAAGCTGATCTTTAGGTATATTCAAGCCAAGGACTTTTTCAGCCAAATCCTTTGTAAATAGGCAAAAAGGCTAAGGAGATGCAGTGGGACAGATTATGTCTGGGGTCACCCAGTAGCCTCATTGAAATTCTACTGAGGATTGATTTGCTGAATTTGTCCCCTGCAGAAAACCTTATACTTGTAATAGGCAATAAGTAAATGAGAAACCAAGACTCAACTCCTACACTTTTATATTCATGAAAATGAATAGAGAAGAAGTACTAATGGATAAAGCATGTATCTTAAGTGTCGATATAATATTGCGTCTGATGTGTTTTCATTAACTCCCAGAGCTGAAACAAACATTTCAGGATAATATGTGCCAAAGCACTTTGAAATATTCAGAAAGCATATGAAGATGAATACTTGAGTGAAGGAAGATAGACACCATTCTGCAACATCTTTGGTTTTCAGCCCACGTTTTCATAGTTCATCTAATTTTTAGTGTAGGAGGGTTCAGCACAGCTGAGTCATAAGCTGCAAGAGCATCCCAGACATTGATTATTATCCCAGCATGACACCACTGGAAAGTATGCCCAAAACTCCTTCAAGTCAATGCCCTACTTGTCTTCATGGGTATGTTATGGAGGTTTGTTACCACTTAACTACAGCTCTTAGACTTAATTAGCTATACAGATGAGAGAGACATTCTAGTCCAGATGGCAATTCAGAAGGAGCTTAGATACTCTACAGTATTTTGCATTACTCTCCCTGGGCACACTATGAAGCCCTTCACCTGGGTACACACCCCAGACATGTTCTGGTCCATGGTGCACAACCATGCTCCTTTCTTTCCCATAAATGAAAGGCAATCCAAAGTGTGCAGAAGTGTGCTGTGAACAGGTCCCAGTCAGGATGGTTACTTGAATCCATGGTTTACTATCCCATGCATTTCTAATACACACTTGTAATCTGGCCTTGGAGCTGGTGTCTGGAGAAGCTTCTTCACAAACAAGCAAAGGGATTATGTTCCTTTGTGCTAATGTCAGATGATGTGAACATCTACCCTATATGTCCACCTGCGACAATTGCAAATGACCATCTGAAACTCCACAAAGAGCCTTAAAATGATCCTAACAAATTTGTCACTTTAGCCTTCCATAAGGCTAGAGTCATGGCTGCATTTTTTTTTAATTGAATGCACCGTAATTAAAGTAAGAATGCACCAGTGTAGTATGAAAATCATACTACAGACAATTTTCACAAATGGACATTCTCCTAAAATAGCAGCACATATTGTACATGTGCTTCCCCTGAAAGCTCCTGAATGCTTTGGGGAAATCCCCAAAAGGGAGGAAAAACATAATTTAGACGATTTAGCTGATCAGTAACAGACTGGTCCAGTCACTGAATACTCAAAGAAATAACTGCAGGAAAAAAACAAGCAAGCAAGCAAACAAACAAACAAACAAACACCCTAGGAGAAATCAGGAGGATGAGTTATGTTCCCACTCACCAGTTAGTGAGTCACACTGAACAGCACTAAGAGGACTGATTTAATTCATCAGAGGCTGATCGCTGCGTACAGCTCTCAATAACCTCTTGTCATAACAGCACAACAGGTTGATGCCAGTTACCTATATACATATACACACACACCCTTGCTCTTTCTTTTCTCTCCTTTGCCACAGAAAAAAATCCCCACTTTCCTAGTAAATACTGGGGTTTTATAGCAACCTATACCTGATTTCATTGCTACTCTGTTACTTTTTAGAGCCAGGTAAATTTAGAAGATTATATCACGACAATATATTGAAGGGCACACTGTGTTTCTGTAAAGTGTTTCTTCATTAAAAATGCATTAAAAAACATGGAGGTCTGAGATACATATCAATATTATAGTAGGCACTTGAGGTTTATTTTCTTAAGATTGATTTTGCTCCTGTGTAAAGTCTGCCTCAGTAAATGCCAGCTGTTTGATTTTGTTTTCTTAATTCCCTGTGCCCATGCTGAAAAATTCTATTTAAGATTATGGCAGTGTAGCCTTCTTCTTTATGAACAGATCTGTCTATTTTCTAGTGTGGGCAGAAAATACAAGATTGACATTATTCTCTCATGTTCAGAGAAATGTGTTTAATCAATAGATTTATGAGATTCACTACTAGTTTGGCACCACTGAAGCTAGTGGAGTTGCACTTTCTCATTTCTGAGTTGAATTTATTCCTACACATTAATATGAATAAACAGAGCATGTGTCAGATACACCAGATATACTGAAATGGCATAGCCTATCAATCTTCATGCTTCAGGGCATATAATCTGATAACCAGCTGAGGTCAGGGAGAAGTTTCCCCCACTGGTGTAATATTGACTAATTGGATTAATTAGAAGCCTTTTACATCTTTCTCTAAAAAAATCTTCCATTAGCTTCTAGATGGACCAGTGGCCTCTTCTGGCATGGCCATTCCTGTGTATCTAATCCATGAAACAGTTGGCAATGGGTGGTAAGGCTCCTGTTTAAGATACCACTGAATCAGCAGCACACCACATGGGACTTTGTCTGTATCCCTGTGGTGGGTGAAAATCCTCCAGATGAGGCCTTAGTCAGGAGATTGGGAAGAAGAGGAGGCTTTTTGCCATCATGAATGTGTCTAGAGAATATCTGTTTTACAGTGTCTAAAAAACAAGTACACAACATCTTACCTGATATCTAGGCAAGGGTAAAAAGTGTAGTAGGATAAAATAAGATAGGGTAAGGTACAGATAGGGCAGGATTGTGTCAGGTAGGGTTGGGTCAGATGATAGGATAGGATAGGATAGGATAGGATAGGATAGGATAGGATAGGATAGGATAGATCTGAAGACCACATTGTCTTGTCCCTCTATAGAGGGACAAGAATCCTGAAACTGGAGATGAGCCAGTGCCAGTGTGTGAAGTGCTGACTTGTCTGATGCCAAACTATCTATTTCCACCTCAGAGGAAGAGACCAGATGGGTGGGTTGGAGTGATATAAAGAGTAAAAGCAGACATCTATGATCAGCTTTGCTCCAAGAACAACAAAAGCTCTTATGACATTAAAGAAAGCAAAAGTACTGTAATATTTCCCTAATGACACTTCCCACAGAAGCAGAAGCTTTGGTGTTCGCCAAATGGACACAAGGTGGTTGTGTGATTACTAGTGATGTGAAGCACAGGTCTGCATGTGATATAATTAGGAAGGTTGTTCAGAGAACAAATTCACTGGTAAGACGAGGCACATTAGAGAGACCTTCCCAGGCTGCTAAAACGAGAGGAAAGACAGAAAGAGAGAGAGAGATAGAGAGGGAGAGAGAGAGAGAGAGGGCTGTTCCCCAGCTTGCTGAGTCACATTTCTAGGTATATTTTCCCTTTAAAGCTATTCTTGCTAATATGCTACACTTAAGTGACACTTAAAGCTCAAAATGGAACAATCTTGTTCATTTGGCTGCTCGCCAGTGTAGCTGGAGACTTCTGGACTGTGTGCTGACTCTGGTTTACTCGATTAAACTATACTTTCATTCTGCCCTCGGGAAGAGAAGATTGCAAAGTAGCTTCTTTATGTGGAAAACGAAAGCTCTCAGATAGGAATAAAAATAGTGCTTTTGATTTCCTTTTATACTAATCATCCTCAAGGAACTTATCAACTGGGACGAATGTTTTAGCTACTCAAATAAGTTCTCAGTAGATAAACATATCTGTCATGAATCATATATATAAACTGCCCTATGACCACTGAAATAAACACTGATTTAGAGTCCGTCTGTTGCCTCTGTTTATCTCTGAAGAGCAGCACTGTTGACAACTGTCTCGTCATCACAGTTCACAGCAATATTCAGGTAGGTAGCTGAGCTTGTCCTGGGCAGCTGGCGTTCTAGCACATTTTCTTTTCCTTATTTGAGTTATGTCCTGGTATCTGTGAAATGTTCTGGAAAGCTTTGTGGAAATCCTCTTAAAAATTGGGCCCTGTTCTTATTATGCTAAAGTCTATTTCTTATCTACTAGTGATGGATTGCAAGTGAGGGTAACTCACAAGCAGCACAGATATAGATCCAAATTTGAGCCTGCTCCATGTATCTTCTTCTCCAGAAGAATGTAAGCCAGAATACTCAGCAACTCTGTGTCCTGCCTGCACCAACCCTGACCTAGCAAAGGGCAAACAGGACCAGCCCCTTTGCCTTCTGTTGACTCTCCAAGGAAGGTATTAGGCAATCTGTGGCTCCCAGGCATTGAAAGATTTTTGTGTTGATCATAGCAAGGTGGGGCATCCCCAACAAACTGAGTAAACTGGCTTTTATACACTTGAGACTCAAACCCAGTAATTTTCTTTTGCTGGCACAGACTGCAAGCCTGGGAAAAGAGTCAGTGGGAAAGAAGCTTCTCTTCACTCAGAGTGGTTCTTTTGAAATCACCTTTGTAGTCTGCTTTCCTTCAGGTCGGCATGAAGATACCACTGAGCACAAGTGACCTTCAAGAATCATAAGCAACATATTATGAACAAAAAGGGCAGCTGCAACACTAATCCTCAGAAAAATCCAGGAAGATTAGATGAGACTGTAGGCTGGTGGCTATCACTGTCGAGTAGAAGGGTTACCCAGTAGCCTGTAGACATCCAGGAGTTTCCCAGCCATTGGCTAAGGGCCAAAGGAGGTGGCAGAGGTCTGCATTGAGAGGCTGCACCATGTAGCTCATATTGACTGGGATGAGTAATTACTGACTCACCAGCTTTCACTGCCTTTCAGTTTGTTTTTGGGCAGGAGTTTGCCTGCCAGGATGACAACCTGGGGGATCCAAATCCTGTATTTCTCCACAGGAATTGGAAGCTAGCAAGGTGTTGGTCTCACTCTTGATCTCCTTCACCTGAACTGAAAAGGACCACCAGGGAAGAGGCAGAGTTCACAATTTTCGTGGTGTTGAAGCTGACACCTCTGCGTTTCATCCAATTTCTGACTAAAAGGGGGATTTTGTTTCAAAATTCCTAGTTCTTAGGCAATTTTCTAGGCATTTAAAAACATATATGTGTAGTTAAAATGATTCTGGTACAATTCAGCTCTTAATTCTGATGAATATGTGGGAAGTGGGGAGGAGGAAAAGGACAATGAATTTATAATCTTGCTTTTAGTGAGGTGTAAATTTACCACCCAGACTCCCACCCATTACACCACAGACAGGAAACCAGCTGGTTGAGGGGGCAGTGAGTTTGTTGTTCCTCTTTGCACAATGACTATGTGTGTTATTTATTTCACATGCCTAACTATGACTGGTATATTTTTTACATTTGCGCCTTGCCTTTTCATGTCTTCAGATCCACTATGCATTTCATCAGTGTCCTGCCCACCAGCAATTATAAAGTATGAGCCTTTGTGGGAAAGTGGAGACATAGAAAGAGTTTCTTATGAAACTGTAGCTGGGATGGTTCCAGACACCTCAGGCCAGCTGCTCTCCAGACAGCAGCTTTATGATACAAGGGACAGTAAACATCAGCCTCGGAAAGTCAGACAGTTGGGCCTTTTGGCTTCAGGCCCACTGAAAAAGTTCTCCTGACTGCTGAGGCATGGCTAGAAAAATAAAAGGACTCTTTAGTACTGATATCTTTGGATGCTGCTGTGCAAAACAGCTCAAATCAGTACAGGGTAGTCCTAACTGCTTTGCATCTTTGGCCATAAAGCAAATCCAAACTCTTCACTCCTTTCCCTGTGCTCAATTTTAATTAAAATATCTCTTCCTATTAATTCTGGTTTGTCCATCCTTGAACAATCCAATGTCACTGAGCATTGAGAGATGACAATTTTTTTTTTTCCAGTCTGCAATGCAGAAACTGTATATATCTGCATAAATTCTACCCATAATAATTCTGAATCTTACACTTTCATCCTGACTGTCTATAATGTCAGTCAGGTCAGAAGAAGGTAACACTTACTTGAAAGGTGTTTTATGTGGATTAAATCAGGACATTATTTTGAGGACCTCACATTCAAACTATAGAAAAAGCACAGAGAAAGATTACAAAGACAACTACCTTTCAATTACAAAGAGTCTAAATGGCCTGGGATTTTCCAGTTTGGGAAAAAAAAAAGAATGAATTCAAATCTAACATCATGCAGCTTTTCAGATAAGTCTAAAGTATACAATTGTGAACTACACAGGAGGAAGTGCAGGGGACACTGAATTAAATGATCAGGTAGACCATTTCAGGCAAATAGAAGGGAATGCAGTTTCAATCAGCCTGCGACAAGATTCATCACCATAGGCTGGTAGGAGTGCCAGAAGTAACAAAAGAGACTGTGAACAGCAGACTTATTAGGAAAAGCTGAACTCTACCTCAGGAGAGTACTCCGGACAGAAAGGCCAGCTCCAGAAGTCCCCCGAATACAGATTATTAGAGGTTATAAACCCTAATCTAGCATTTCCCCATTATTCTTGTCCTTTCTTTTGTATACTTTTTCAGCAGCTGCTACTGATAACTGACAAAGACAAGATAATGTCTTGATGGTCTTTTGATTTGACTCAGTACAGCTACTCTTATGTGATTTAATGGACTGTCTCTCCCTTGGAGCAATTCCAATGTCTCCAATGAATTTGAAGTAGAAATTATTTCCTACATGTTTGACAATTCCTGCTCTGTTTCCTTTTCACAGAATTTTCTAGGGCTTAAAAGCTGCTCTTAGCCTCTGAACTTTTGCTTTGAGTTCGTGTCTTAGTTCTCTCAGCTGTGCTTGGCATCACACTAGGACAATCAAAAAAAAAAAAAAAAATCTACCATGGTATTTTATTAAAGTTTCACAACAAATACTTCTAAGTTAGAAGTAGAAACTCAGATATCCTGATGATGGTATCAGACTATATCACTTTACTTTAGATCTGAGTATTTTTAAATACCTGTCAAGAGGTGATAGACAAGGTTCAATGGGCATAACCTCTTAATAACCATGGGAAACATCCAGAAGCACCAGGGAAAAAGGCCATAGGCAAGCTGGTCTCATATCCCAGCCCTGTGAGGGCTTCCTGAGAGGCAGCTCCCTTGTCTCGCTGGTGTTTCTATAGAAGAGGGAGGACCTCGGAGGGCTTTTGTTTCCCCAGGGCAGGCGCACCCACAGCCATGCCCTGCTCCCAGGTGAGGCAGAGCCCTGCACCATTCTGCCTTCCTCCACTCCCCATGTCCAAGTCTCCAGTGAAAGGAAACACAAATAAGAGCTGAAGAGAAGTCATTCACACTTTGTGCGAGCTCCAGTAGAGCAGACCAGGAAACCAAGCCCTGGGACTTGCTGTGCCTTGTCCCAGCAGATCTGTGTGCCTCCGTTGGCCAGAGGCAGGAGAACAGTCTTTCTTCCACCCAGCCTCCAAGCACCACAAATACTACAGACTCCTCAGGGCAGGTCCTGTCTTGTCCCATTACACTGGTAGTGCACAGTTTACAGGGGCTCAGATGTAATTTGAGCCTCTTATGCAGCCTAAAGAACAAAAACCTCTTGACTATCTCAAAAGTCTTTCCACTCTCTACTGTGATAAGAGATATTATCATCCTCCATAGCCACAGGAAGAAATCATCCAGCTTAGTATGCGGTGGAAGTGTGTGCTACAGACTTCCTGGCCCGTGCTGCATGGATCAGACAAAATGCCTGTTCTCTGATTTACTTGAGTAAGGAGAGTTTATGGAATCTTGGATGCCTGCACAGCAGTAATGGGAACAGACACCTTCCTGGTGGTCGGGATCTTACTGCCAACTCTCCTTGGCTTTCCTCCCACTTTAGGAAGTGGTCTAGTGTAAAGCAGAGCAGAGATGCTAAGCACTGCATATTTGTTAGAAAGGATGAGCTGTCAAAACTAACGCAGTCCATGAACCAAGTGTTAAGGAGTATCCCATGCAATTTATCAAGGGGTGTATTATGAGTCCAGCCCTCCATCTGTTTCCTGAAAACAGGCTGCCGAGTTCTTCCTCTCTGCTACTGTCCTGGTTTAAAAACAAGTCTTGCGACTATGAAGACATCTTTACAAAACTGTAGCAGCAACTAAACCAGAGAGTGCGATCTCACCTTGACTTATTCTTCTGTAATAGACTTTTTTATATTTGCCACAGGTAGAAGGGGTTATTTATTGAGAGCTACAAATGGGACAGATCAAGAAAAGAAAGTCACCTCTGCTTTCATGTCTTCCTAAAGAGTGCATTGAAGGGGCAAGAAGATTTACTGAATAACTGAAAGTAAAGATGAACAGAAGAGGTGGACTTTGACTGGCCCAGCTCACTTCCCCCCTGCCCTCCCAGTCCCATGGTAGCAGAACAGTTTGTGGCCACGAAGGCCTGAAGCTCAGAGTGGAGCTACCCTGAGCCCTGCTAGCATTTGGTGGAGCTGATGCTGAAGGCTACATGTTAGAGAGCCATGAAAAGACTATAATTTTCTATCTTAGGTGTAGTTTCACCTTTCTTGAAAACTCATGACAAGTGATTAAATACATCCCTCAGGATTCTCTCTCCAAAGGCTATCTGATGAAATGAAACTCGCTTCTAACAGGGGAGACAGATCCACTTTAAAAAATTCACTGTTCCTTGGACTCCCAAGACACCTGATTTCACATATCAGCATAAGTCAGTGTAGACTACCCTACTATCTCTCTATTGCCAATTCCTGTTCATAGCTAGTGGTGATAAGCGTGATGTGACGTGCTCTGCTTCAGATAGGAAATATCCCACTGATCTGATGGATTTTGGCCTATGGTTAAGAATTCAGTATTTAGCAGAGCATAGTTATTCAGCATTCTTATTCATGTAACTACCTTAATGGCCATTTATTGCAGAGATTGCAGTTATTTCTGCTCACCTTCAGAGCCTAGATTTATACTGAAGAGTTTGAGAATTTCACCTGACTGGCTTTCCTTCCTTTAGTTTTTAAATACGCCATTTAGTTTGTCCTGAGACCTGCTTTGTCATAGGAGAAGAAAATCCTTTTCTATTGAATTATTAAAGGAACTAGGTGCCCCTTCCAATATTCTAATTCTTGTCCAGAATCTAAATGGAGCTGAGTCAAGTTGAATGATGCGAGAAGTGAGTTCATCCTTATAGAGTGACACAAGCTGAGAGATTAAACATTAGATGGGTGCTTACAGCTGGGAGATTAATGGCAGTGCTTCAGAAAATGTGGCCCTTTGGCCACCCAGTTCTTTCTAGTAATGTCAGAAAGCACATCACACACCATCTGTATCTACTAGTAAGAATTTCTGCCATGCCTGCAAGACCAGTCTAAAATGAAAAATATTGCTAATGTTATCTCCTGCAGCCAGGGCTTGTACTTGCGCAGGGAGTTTGAGGCTGCATGTAAGCTATTGCTAATCCTTTGATAGCTCCTGGTTGCATCTAAGCTGTGCTGTATTTCCAGTTCACTATTGGGACAAAAAATATAGTCTGTGTTACAGAGAATATTCCCTCTAGTTCTCCCAGCCCTGCAAACTCAAATATAAACCTTTGCTTGTGTAAATATTCTGCAACTGCATGGTAGTTTTGCTGTCAGCTTCTGACTCAGCTCCATCCTGTGTAATTGAGCAAATCTGGCAAATACATCTTGACAGGCAAGGCAAGGCATGGCCTTGACAAGGCAATGAGAAGATGTGGGATTTTTAGAAGCAGTACTTTCTCTGGAAAGGTGGAAATTCTTCCAGGAAGGACCAAACTGGTTTGGGCAAATACTCAGGGTGAAATATTGAATGGTGCTGTACAACTTCTGTATAGCTTTTGCTCAACTGATCCAGCTGTATGAGCACATTGGAGGAACTGTGTCTGCTCTGAGCTGCCACCCATTGTTGGAACAATGGACAGATTGATTGGATGGTATTTTTCTGGGGTTTTTGTTTTACAAAAGTGGGCATAGTTTTAGTAAACAAATGTATAACTAAAAATGGTGGTATCCCTGCTTATTCTGTACTGCAATACTTGGAGCTCTGCCTCTGTTGATACAACACCCCATTTGTTCTAGGTTATCACAGTCAGCACTGAAGCATGACTGCTGTTTCCAACAGAGTAGGATCCAACCCTTATCATTTTAACTGACATGATTCTGGAAAAAAGGCATTCAAATATCCACATGGAGAATACAAAATATGCAGTGATGTACTTGGATTTCTTATGTGTATATGTGCACACACAAATTAGTATTCCTTAGCTATACAAACATATATGTCAGGACATACCTAATTCATATACACTTATAAATACGCACACACCTGTGCTCACTGATACGCATACATATCTGTATATATGAGCTTAGATATGCATGCATATATGTATATATTTATTTTCACACATATATTTAGTCATCTTTTCCATTAATATCATGGTTCTATCCCAATCTGTTACAAAGCAGGCAGGGGCAGTATTTCTAACTTCATATCTCATATATCTGCAGGTAGAAGATATCTCTTGCTGTGGAACTAATTGTTCCTGAACTGTTCTGTTTTAGCCATGAGGCAGTTCCTTTGTGGAAGAAATGCAACAGCACTAAAAGCAGTTCAACATTTGTACCTTTTCTTTTTAATGTCAGATTTATTTCCTTGCTCTTCTTTTAATTTCAGGACTTCAGTATATGTTCACCACCTTCTGGGCTCCTGTTGTGGAACATCAATTCAGCAGTTTGTCTAAGTTACAAATTGGTTTGCTTTGCAGGCTTGTAGCTTGAACCAGAACTGCTAGTGGGAAACTCAAATGAATAAAATGAAAGAGACCCTCCAGGCAGCATAGAAATATAGAGCACAGATTGCCAGTGCCACCTAGAAAACAGAGTGAGATCAAACACTAATCCATCTATGACTACAGGATACTACGGAATACAGCATGGCTAGAAAGGGACATATCAGCCTTTTTAAATATGATTTATACTTCTCATATATCAACAGAACAGACTCTAGCTTTCTCAAGGCACTATAAGAGTACATTAAAACTTTACTACACATACGTATTGCTTAAGTTACTGCAGCACTGTTTTTTGTAGTGCAAATTGCGTTAAAATGCACTAAGATTACATTTATTGCAGCAAATATATATTATATATACATAGTAATTCATGTTATTATATCTATATGGCACATATTCCTGTACAACGCAACTCTGTATGTGAGAGCCACTGGTAACTTTCCCATGCAAACCAAGATGCAGTGAGTTTGGTGAAAGCTGTACATGTTTCTATGAACCCAGAAAATAGATTTATGATTCAATAAACTGCACAAAAAAAATCAGCTGAAAAATCCTTGTAGACCTTCTGAGAGCACCTAGCTGCTCTGGAACTCAGTAAGAAGACACAGTTTAATAAATCTCACCCCATATTGTCTCATGAAAGCAGCTTTACACATTGTTATTGCCCAGTATGTCTGAAGTTCATTTTATTGTACAGAGTCTTTTGAATATGCTCAAGTTAAAATGAGGGATAGCAAATTTTAATTTGTGGTGATCCACTTATGTGAAAAGTCCTTGGGATGTGCAAAATTTGGGATGAAGCTGATATTCCTTGTGTTTTCAACTGCTCATTCAACAACAGCACATAGTCTCCAATCTGCAAAGATTTTGGCCTGTACATTTAGATTTAGGTATATGTAAAAGGCCATTCAGATTATCCTGATTTAACGGTATAGCTTATCTCTAGACATAAGACCTTGATTGAATTAAGTCATAAAAAAACTCTCCTTTTATATGACTAAGGAAACTGAGTTTTAGTAGTAAGTGAAAATGAAGCTATAATAATGTGCAAAATTTTCAATATGCAAATTTGGACTTATATTACAGCTAATGTTACAGGAAAAAGGCATTTCTTCCATAGGTGAAAGACAGTGACTGTCAGCTAAATAAAAAAAAAATACCAAATTCCTAACTCACACTAACACCAGATGAAATAAATTGAAACTGTCACTAGAGAAGAAAACACAAAATTGTCCTTCCATCTAGCCGACATCAGAAAATGAGGCAAAACTGCAAAACCAAAGAGGTGTATACATTCAATACATTCATTCCAATTGCTTCTAGATGACTTAAGTGGGGAAAGGGAAGAGATTAAATCAGCTGTATTGTAAGAGAGGGAATCTGATGCATTTTAAACAGAGCAGGACAAAAGCAAGTTCAAGTCCTCACTGGGGGAAGTGAAAAATGGACAGTCTTTTCTCAAAGACAAGAATTTGATCTGAGTACAAGTAAGGTGATTTCTTTGTTAGATTTGATTTAAAAATAAAATAAAATAAAAATCATAGATAAACGGGAGGAACAAAAAAGGCCTGATCTAATTTTCACAAACTACAATGGGTGCTGTAGATGGAGGAATGGCAGGAAGGTCTAAGTGGATAAGAGGTTAGCGCAGACTTGAGGAAAAACAGCCTTGTCAGCCACGTCATTTCATCTAATACAGTGCCCCTGGCTTGTTGTTGCATTTGTTTTGTCCTCCTTCATACTTGTACTGATTTGAAGTCTTGTGTACACACGTGCTACAGGATCTGGAAAATTATGAGTTGGAGGAATGTAACAGAAGTCAACATTTGCTTCTTCAGACACAAGTTTTCCAAAGATGAGCTAGAAATCCTATTACTTGGAATATTTACTACACCAGACACACGACAGACAGCTGTGTACCAGCTTACCCTGGCAAAGGAGTGCAGTGAGTAACCTCATCTACCCTTTCAGTCTCAAAGCTCTGATGATTCATATTTTGCAAGAGCAGCTTTGCTTATAAATAAAATCAGGTTGAGCAAGTGAAACCAGTTGGCCTTTAAGCACAAGCAAAACACATGTTTCCTAAGAAAAGGAAGAGATAACAGTCAAAGAGCAAATCCCTCTTGCTGTGAAATGCTTTCCAGTGTTTAATTTCACATGCAGGACAAGGAGCACTCATAGTGGGAAGGTGAAGTGGGTCATGTGGGGATGTCAGGAATTGGGATGAGAAAGCATTATAAAAGTATCCCTAACATAAATTGCTTATTGTCTTGTCTTTTGTTCTTTGGACCATGATGACTTTGACCCTCATCCGGTTCCAAGAAGGAAAGCAGGAGGGTGCCAGACTGAAGGCTAATTCCAACAGCACTATTACCATGCAGAGAAGCAGCACAATTATTTCTCATTCCATGCTAGAATGAAAGATAAGGGAGAGAAAACAATATATTTTGAAATTTGTATTGTATATCTTAGTTGTCTTGTTCCTGTGTGGAGCGACTTGTTTTTCAATGAATAATAGGCAAAAATGTTTCATGCTGGTTTGACAGACTTTCTGTTTTCTGAGTCCTTTGCACTACTCTACATGAAACAGTGCAAGGCAAAAGATGTTCAGGCATGTTGCTAGTGACAGAAACTAACTACACCCTTCCATTTTATCTCCAGCCTGGTGCTGCCTTGTCATTTGTATCCCCACTAGTCCAGTGGATAGGAAAAAAGGCACAGAAGAAGAAAGTTTTTGCCTGTCTCCTTTTCAGAGGAAGAGCACACATCTTCAATCCAGACTACACAACTTTTCATTTCTCAACGTCGTTTAAGCCTGAAAAACACCTGCACAAGCGAGACCTCTTCATTTGTCTTGTGGAGAAAATGCCCTGACACAGAATACTGTTTCTCTTCTCATGTATTTTTATGTGAATCCCAAAGTCCAATATTCCTTGCCAACCTAGTCTCAACAGAGAACCTGATCGACATGTACCTTTCATATCATTTTAACTCTTTCAGGGAAAATGTTTTTTCCTAGTAGTAGGATAGTTCCAGGGTGGTTCTCCTTTCCTAAGATAGGTAGTACTACTGAGATAAACCAGAGCAAAGGGAATCTCTGCTAGTGTTGTTTATCCTCCTTCTTTGATTATATTTATTCCTTGTCTGCTTTTGCTGCATCCTGTGTGAAGCAACTACATTGCACCAAATCTTTCCTGATTCAAACAGTTTCCCATCAAGCTCTGGGGAACACAGAGATCATGGTGGAGGTCAGTCAGATCATCCCGTTAATGTGAACACAATCCAACGTTTTGTTCCTTCAGCAGAGAGCAGAATTAACTCACAGAAGCAGTACAAAAGCCCAAGGAGCTCTTTCCTCCACTACCTCTTCTCTCTCCCTGTCAGACATCCCACTGCAAAGTGGGGATGAGATACTCCTGTTGTGATGCAGCGGCATTTAACACCAGCCGTTACTGGTGTGAATGGTTTGGCTTCACAACAGGCCCAGGATCAGAAGACAACAGGAAACATAGAGGAAACATAGGTGTTTAAATATGCATCATCTCAGCTCTAAAATGTACAAATGAGTGAGACTTTTATGACATTTGTTTAATCTGAGTATATCCAAAATTGTTGCTTTCAACCCATTTTTGAGGTCTTGCTGCTATAGGGAGGGATGAGTAGCTCAGTGGCATTTCCCTTTGATTTTGTGTGTCTACAGCAAATTCCTGAGAAACTGGGCAAAACAAGCATTTATTTGCTTGGGTTTGAGTGAGTCACCTGCTTGGGACTGAATACGTTTGTCTGTCAGCCCCCCATCTCCTCCAAGCCTGGTCAGACTTGTCACACATCCCATTTTCACAAATGTGAGAGGATGTCAGAGCCTGTCATCTGCATTGAGCTCCTGGTAGATCACACGTCCCTTAAGGGCTCCTTTGGCGAGAGGGCAATCCAGACAACAGAGCAGTGTCCATGCATCTTTTCCAGGCTGTGGCTCACTTATTCTGGATGTTATCAGATCAGAAGATTCACTGGCCAGCAATACCTGCATGGCACATCATGGAGTGGGAGAGACACCACAGTTCTGCATTGTAAATGCATAAAGCAAAGGTGGATAAGGATGGAACCAGGTGGAAGCTTCATGCTAAAATACACAGGACCCAGCAGGTCTGAGGACTGCACCTGATGGTTTCAGGGAGGAGTCTTGTTTAATGTAACTGAACTGGAATGACAGGTTAGTCGGGTATATGTCCTAAAACAAGGAAGAAGAGGAGATGAAAGATGGGGAATCCCAAATAGAAGAGCAGTGCAGAAATACACACCCTAATAAAGGTGACCCAAAACTTTACCTTGAAAAAGGCAGCTTGCTCTTGAGTAACAAGAATTACACAACAACTGAACATCCATGTGTTCAGGGTAAACCCCACAGGTCTTTGTCCTGAGAAGCTAGGGATGGTTGATAGCTCATGAACCAAATAGATGACACATGCTCTGCAAGGCATGTGACTGGTCTACTAAACCATATTAAATAGCAAATATTATTTTTCCCATTGTATGAATCTGTGGTCCATATAAAATTTGAAGGTTACTGGTAGTCTACACGTCTAAAAATTTGTAAAACACAGCCCTAGGCAATTGCAAGAGAAGTTGCTGGTCCTTTGTGGGAGAGAAAATGTAGAACTATCATCACCAAAGGGATTTGAAAAGAAATAAGTTCAACTAAGTCAAAACAGAGCTTTGGCTATAACCCATGCCTAGGCATGTAAGGTTAACTTCCATTACTGGCACACAAGGAGTGGGATGGGCACACTGCCATTTGCGTCATAGTAATTTTCTTGATCCTTTCTCTTACTCCACACTACACACAAGACTATTTGAGATCTTCAAAGTGCTGAATCTTCTTTGGAGTGAAAGCCTGACACTGGGTAGTAACCATTAAGTAGTTCATATGAAATAGTATGTTAACCAGGGAGAACTGTTTTGTCTGCAAAGGTTTGATTTTTACTTGCTAAATACAGAGGAAAGCTAAGAGGAGATCAAGACTCTGGTCTGGTTTAGTAGTAACAACCTGTACTCAGATCTCAGAAAAAAACATTGGTCTAGTCGTAAGGAATCAGGAAAACCAACTACTGCTCTCCAAATTTCTGTATGAAGCAATCACAGTTATGCAACACATAATTGGGTTTACTGTTCTTCATTATAATGTTGACTAATGAAGCCTTACTTTAAAATAAAACACCTCTTCTGGTAACATTTGGGTGTTAACAAAAGTGGCTGTGTACTGTGTCTGTGCCAATGCTAAAGAGCAGATGTTAATAGTGAAATCTGAAGAGTTTATTATAAGCAAAAATAATTAGATTCCTGGTCTGTAGGAACAAGTCTGTTGTCCACCAGACTAATTAGAACATCAGCCAGTCTTGTGTCATGTTGTAACCAGATCTCTGATATGTAATTTTCTAAGGTTCTTAGGCCTGGCAATGAGGCAATGCATCTGGATATCATATGAAAGCCTTGATTTTGTTTTCATTTATCCCTATGCCAACCCATTTATTGAAGTGGCCTTATACAGATAAGATGTTGCTATAGTTATTTTTGTCCTTGTTACTGTTGCATGCTATGAGTCTAATAATATTATTTTCTTTTTTATTTTATTTTTACAGGATCTAAAGCCCCCGTGCACACAGACAGAACAAAAAAGATATTTTGTAATCTAGGGAAACTTGAACTGAGCTCAGAAATCAGAGAGAATGCACTTTAGAAAATGTAGAGACCAATTGTAGAGATGTCAAGGAGAACAAAGAGACGTCTGGTTGCTCCTTGACCAGACATCTAAGGAAGGCCACAATAGCAGTTTTCAGACATGTAAAAGATTTCTGAAAATGAGAAATGAATATGCTCCTATATTTATGTTAGATAGGATAATATTTAACCTACAGCAATGGAGACCGTAGCAAAACATTAAGAAGATAATCTAAGTTTAAGGATAGCAAAGCATGGGATATGCTATGGGATGCAGTCTAGGAAGACTGCAGATTTTTCTCTGTGCACATTAGACACCTGCTGTTACTGAGGAAACTGCTGTGGGGTAAGATGAGATGACCCCTGAAGGTCCTTATGCTTTGTAACTGTATGGGGAAAGCTGGCCAGGCTGTCAGGTTACTGAAACAATGAGAAGGAGTCATTATGTAGGCAGATAGGAAGGACCACATCTTAGAAAAGCCACACAGGAGAAGTCTGCAAGGTTGTCTTGGTGTGAAGTCTTAAACCGTACACTGAGATGATGCACTGAGGGTCAGAAGAGCAGCAGGGTTGAGTAAAATAACTGGGATATAAGCTGACAGAAGAGTCTGGTCGTGGTACATCAGGAGAGCTGGTATGACACCTGAGACTCACAGGAGGTACCATAAAATCAGATTTGGTGCTTTTTTTTTTTTTTTTAAATACAATTTTAATTAATCTATTTCATAAAAGAATTCGAGTCCACAGGCTGTTTGTAAAGCAGGTCTCTATATGGCGACAGTACTATGCAGAAGCAAGCTAGTCACTACCAGAGAGGGATCTACATTCAAATTTCTTCAAAGCATGAAGTTGTTCAGAACCAATCGTTTTCATGCAAACCTTCATCTGGAAAATATAATGTCTAATAAATAATGGTACCTTATTTTTCTAACCAGCTCTCTGATCACACAGGAATGTTTATAGTTGGCAGGCAAAACCCTAGCCTAAAATATTCGGAGTATCTTCTGGCATTGCAGAACATGACTTATGAGGTATCCAAGAGGGAAGTAGGATGAGGGACGTAGATATTTTGAGAAATGTTGCACTCTCCACAGAACTGCCAACTTCTAGGCTTAGGCATTGCCTAATCTTTTACTATAGCTGTTCAAAAAGGCAGACCAAAAGAGCAGGGGCCAGTTTCATATGAACCTCTCCTTAGATCTGTGTTGCGTAATACTGGTTTCTGTTTCTCTTTTTGCAATAAGATACTGCTGCCTCGGGGATTCTGCAAAGGGTGCAGTTTATGTAATATCCATTTAGAAACGACAAAGCTTTCCTTTCTGGGCCTTTCATGTAGTAGTCCACCCACATGCAGGCAGAGTACACAAATGACGTAGTACCCCGGGGCTGAGACTTGCTGCAGAAATTGATAGTAAGCCGTTGTTATTCTAATTATGTGGCCGTCTTCCTTAATTAAAGCTATGCCACAGGTCATTTACTCTGGTGCAGAGTCCATGAACATTAAGCCAGACAGAGACTTGAAATCAGAGAGTTCTCATTAGCATAGGATTGGCTGTGAGGGAAGTATAATCACCTGAAAGCCTTTACAAAAGAATGTAAATTAGCATCCATGCCTCCTGTGTACTATTGACATAGTGAATTATTTTACTGACTAGAAATGAAAATGAGCACGGAGCAACAGCATTTATATTTGCAGCTCAGGCCCTACTCTCTGTTTGTTGTGGGGATTGGTGTGTGTGTGTCTATTCACAGCCAGAAACTCCAATTATCATCTTTGATGGCTCACCAGCTCTTGAAGCTCGTGCTCCTCCCCATGCAGAGCACTGCAATCTGTTTACACTGAAGTAATGACTGAGAATAAAAAAAAAGACTTTACTATGCCTTATTAATCTTGGTGTGCTTCACTCAGTAGCATAAAGCCTCATTCTAAGAGCAGGTCTAGGTTGGGAGTGGCTTCTAAACCCTGTTCTGATAAAAGGATTTTAATCTCTGAATTGTCTAATCAAACACTATTAGTTTGGTCACAACCTGGTTTAAAATCGTGGTTCAACATAGATCTTTGTTTTTCCAAAGTTTTGCAAAATTTTGCCAAGTTTTGCAAACTATGGAACCATCCTGAAGAAGAGAAAAATATCTGATGGCAATCAAGAACCTTAGAACTGATTCTACATCAAAACCGAGGTCATTCTTACTGGTCTCTCAGTGTTCTCGCTGTTACTGCACATAGCACCAAGTGTATGAAAAAATGTGCTCTCAAAGAGATTAGAATCACATCATTTTGATGACTTACAAGTTTTCCATATCCAGAAATTGAAGTCTTTCCTCACGTTTTTTCATTATCTCTCCTTTTATCATATGCCTTCAAAGGATCATGGAACACAACATCCTCAGCTAATCAAAAATCATTTCTAACCAGGAGACAAGATTATGGTGATCACCCAGAAGAAAGGAATACCACACGAAGCAGGAGAACCCAGGTGTTCTTACTGTTTGTCCCCTATTCCAGCTATCTGATGTCATCACTTTTACATTTATATTAATATGGCAGTGAAGAAATGACAAATACAGTTTTAATAATATGGAATTATTCTAAGCAGTTGAGTTCTCCTTTCTTCCTGAATAATTACTCCTCTGGAATAGCTTGGAAGAATATTTTTCATTAGAAAAAGTATTAATTGCAGTAAAATATAGTCAGGATATCAAGACTGTGACAGAAAGTAATGCAGTATTCTAGTGACATGGATTTGAAGGCTGCATGGATATGTCCAGAGTAGTTTTCATAATAGTAGAAAAGTCAGGAAGTGCAGGATAAATCATGTTTTCCTCAGAGCTAAAGAGACTGGTTTTAAGGTGTGACCATTCCGGCAGTCTTTACTGGAAGAAGGAAAAAACAACTAAAGAATAGGAACTTGCATATTAAAAATGACCAAAAATAGCTACTAATCTTAAGGACCATGTCTAGACTAGGATAAAGTAGACTGCAGTAAACTATTTCTGTTTTAATTTTTATTAAGGTATTGATAGGATTACCAGTAACACAATGTCCAAGTAGCTCACAACACTGAGATATTTTTACCGTCATCATGATGATTTTGCAGGTGAAGAAATGAATATCCATATTCCTAAGGCTATTTAAGTACATAAGTTATCTTAATTGACTGATTTGCCCTGCAGTAAGTCTGAAAATCAAATTTAGGTTTCTTACTCAGCAGCACTCAGCTACTGGTCAAATATCTCATTTCAATGGGATGGTTTTCTATCCTACTTGTAGTATAAAATCATCCTAATCAAGCACACAATGCTATTGAGTCCTATCTTGTATGGGTTGAAAACTTGTTCAATCTGTTTTCCTCATTCAGAAAAGTAACGTGTAATCCTTTGAACACTCAAGGTGATTTCACATGTATGTGTTTTCTGACTACTAATTGCTTTGTCAAGATTGATACATTTGTTTTCTCCCATATATCTTTGACTTTAGCACTCGTTTACTCCTGACCTCCAGTCATCACCATTTTGATTATTCAAAACTGTCATCTTGGCATCAGAATTATTTGATCTTCAGGGTGAGGAGACAAGGAGGGTACACTTTCAAGAGGCATCTGAATGATATGCTAGAAGGTCTGAGGCTAACAATGAGGTCGTTTATTCTGCCAGGATTTCAACACGTCTGTATCCCACAGTTCCACAGCATATATGCTGCTGCTTTGTGCTACAAACAAAAATGTTAGGAGCTCAGTTAGCAAGATAAATACAACAGGGCTATGAAGTAGTTTTGGGAAGTAAAAATTCAAACACTCCACACTGCTTTCTGTAATGAAATTTTCTTTCCTGATGGAACATTAAAAAAATGGTAAGCCACAAGCTTTTGTCCAAAGCCCAAACAATGTGAAAACAAAGGAAGGGCTCCTATTGATTGTAATGGTCAACTTGCCATTATGGCTGTGGGGTGGGTAGGTGGCAGTTGCTGCTGTTAGTTTAGTGAGACAACTATATAAGCATGCTTGCTTATATAGGTCCTAGGAACTGAAAATAAGTAGGCAACAATATGAGTTCTTTAAGTGTGACAGAAAGGCTTAGAAAAACATTGTAGCTCTGCTCAATGAGACAGGGGACTTAATAGCTAGGGACACGTAAAACATTAAGGTACTGAATGCCTTACTTTTTGCTGGCAAAGTTAGCCCTCCAGCCTTCCATGTCTTTGAGATTACCAGAAGTAGGGGTGTAAAGCATTATTCACAGTAGAGGAGAATAGAGTTGGGGGCATCAAAGTCAAATGGATATGCGCAAGACAAATGGGACAAGATGGTAATCAAGAGGTTTCTGTTTGGAAAAGTAAATATCACATAGATACTTCTTGAAGAGGAGTAAGAAGAAGGGAAGAAGGGGAAACTAAGGTACAGTCAGTCTCACATAAGTTCCTGGGAAGTGACCCCAGAGGAGTGCCACCAAGAGTCCCCAAAGCTGTAGAATTTACATCTCCAGAGATACTTCAAAAGTTGACTGGACTGAGCAACCTGATGTGGTTGGTGCTGCTTTGAGCAGAGGATTAGACTTGATGGCTCCCTTTCAACCTAAATTATCTTATGATTGTGTCATTTCAGGTGAGCCCAACGACTTCCCTTGGACTAGGGAAGATCTCTTAAGAAGGCAGGCAGTCATGATTTGAAGGTTTGAGAAAACAGAAAATCCATTTATTCTATCACTGAAGGGTTTCAGACACAATTTTAGAAGAGATCTCTTCCTTCTCTCTAAACATTCTTCTCAGTTCTGATATGTGAAAGAAACAATGACTGTGCAGAAATCAGAAGTAACTGAATCTTATTTATCTACAGTAAACTTCTGCCAAATAGCAGATGCACATTTCAATGTACCCTATTAGACATGCTCTCTCTGCCCTCATCAATTTGTATTATTTTAACACTTGGCAGAATTTCCTAGGAGGGGCCACAGGACACATCCACCTTTTTATGATGTGCTTGTACAGATACTATTATAAATATAGCCTCAAATGGGCCTCCAGGCATTGGGGCCTCACAAAGTGAAAGAAATCCTAAATAAACACAGCACATAAAAAGTGCTTTTCCACCCATAAGTAATTTTACGGAGTTGGGTAGGTCATTCTCTTAAACTATATCTTCAGCTTGAAGAAAACGCTTGAGGGGCACGATACAACAGGAGCAGAGGGAATAAATTTGCTATGTGCAATTATGGTGAGTTACTTAGGTACCAGAGATGACTCTGCACCTTCCACATGGAGACCTGAGTATTAGGAGAGCAGGGAGCCTTGGAGTGGAAAGCAGCAATGTGCCATTCACTGCTGCAGCTTTACAGCAGTGGCAAAGAGGTGAATGGACTGGTCATCTCCACTCCTCAGCAGCTGCCTGATTTGCCTGCACCCTGCAACAACTGTGGAAGAAAATGCCTGGGACTGAGAGGGAAAACGTCCAAAGCAGAGCTGACAGAGCCTTGGATGACTAACACTCAGGGAAGGGACCTTCTGAATTCAAGTCCAGTGAAAGGATGGGACAAGCAAAGGGAATGTCTGCTGCCTATATTTCTTTCAGAAAAGCCGTATTTGTCATGCTACCAGTCTTTGGGTTACGGCATTGAGAGAGGAAGCAAAGTTCTACATGAATTTTTCTCTGATCAGGGAATGAGATAGAATGAAGGCCACAAGCTTATATAAGCCTATTCTTTTCTTATTCTTATTCATAAATCATGTGAGCTATAAAACAATGTAGTTACAACGGAGATGTATAGTCATGGACTCCCCTAAGTGCTTGGAGAACTTGCAGACACAAAAGAGCAATAACTAAAGGACTGCAGTTGGTCTTCATACAAGGTCCAAGTAGGGCCACCGATTGCAGTGGGATTGAGGTACTGGATATGTCCTTGGGAAGCTGGGCACGAGGACCTCCCTATATACTGCAGTTCTCAGTCTCTCCTCCAAGCATTGTTTCTGACTGAAAGCTCAACCAAGCTATTAATTACTGGTAGGGGGTCATACCTCAAGTCATTTGGCAGCAAAAAATACACATTCCTCAAGTTCTTAACTCTGGCTATCAACCACAAAACTACCCTTCTAATGTACATAAACCCAAACCATTTTGTTACAACTCCCCCAACCTTGCCTTGTCTGAAGTACTTAAAGTCATGTGTTTAAAAATGTAATAGCAAGGGGCCAAACTGCAGAAATCAGCCTTCTTTGGTTGAACACAGAAATTGCACAGTTCTGCAAGAAACAGTTCTGCAGGAAAGAGAGGCCAAGGAAAGGCAGAAGTGACTCCATCAGGCAAAGTAAATGCAGTGGCCGCATGGAAACAGGTAAACCCATGAGATTTCCAGTTCCTAAAGCAGGATGCACCCAGCATGACCCCATAACAGGTCAAGAAAAGGCAGCATGAAACCTGTTATTCTCTCCACCTTTGTTTTCTATGGAAATGAGTTTATCAGGAAGGAGATCTGGCATCTTCCAGGCAGGTCCCTAGTCTGCCTGATGTTAGGGCCAGGACTCCAAAATGTGTTCCTGCCTAAGCTCATGATTCAGACCAGCCACTGCTAGCTGTGCTCAAATCAGGACTGAGAGGACTAGTGTGATGTTTTTTGGTCAAAAAAAAAATCAAGAAACAGAATTAAATGGCAAGTGCAGATCCTCTTTCTTTTTGACAGAATTTGAAATGTTCTCCTTTACCATTTTTCTTTATATCTTTATTAAAACTTGTTCAAATAATTTAACAACTAAATTGTTAGTTATCAAACACATAGATTTACCAGGTTAAAAATAGTCATAATTTTCAGAAAATGAAAATAAAAAACATGAAATTAGAAAACATTATATAAAGCCATTTATACACAGTATAAAGCCATTTACTGGAAATATTGTTGACAGAATGGCAAACAGCAAAAGCTCTGAATTATTTTAATGCTGAAATATTTTGATTCTAAGTTTCATCTTCAAGCAAAAAAACCTCTGAAAAGATTATGTTTTTTGTAACATTTTCCAGCAAGTTTTATACTGAATCATTTGAAAAGCTGGAGCCACAAATGCCATGTTAAAAACAGAAACAAAAAAAAAATAGAAAAAAAAAAAAGGAGAGGAAAAAAACAACAAAACCTTTCAGATCATGCTCAAATGCTGCAAGACATGAAAATCTCTCTGATGTCTTTGGACTTAGCCTGGATGACATAATGTTTTAATCCATCAGTCAACTTTTTAAAATTCTCTACTAGGAACTCCGTGTTTTATAAATCTGTGTGCAAATCAATCTTTGCCTTTTGAGGGTGATTTTAAAGCGTATTTTCCATCTGTTCCCGAGATCCCCGGCATGTGTGATGTGAGGGCAATCTGTGACGCTGTAGGCAGCAGTGACAGGTTTCCGAAGCCTCCTCCGCCCTGTGGCTGCCCGGGGAAGGCCGCCTTTGTGGCAGGTGTAAGGTGCCAGGCACGGCAGGTCGCACCTCGGCGCGTGTCCGGTGTTCCTGGATGGACAATGCCGCTCAGTGGTTCGGTTCTGGCACTGCAAGCTCCATGCGGACAAACATCGCGGCTCCGAACAAAGGGAGCAGCGAAATGCTGGAACATGGAATGACTGCCACAGCGCTGGGGATGGATTTCAGTACGGCCAAGCTCAAACGCTGAGTCTGAGCCCAGTCTCTGAAGACGCCACGTGATGAAGATGCGATGATCAGGACTGGAAAGGGCTTGTTTTTTCGAGGAAGGGGCTAAGTAGGTTTGGGCCTAAACTAATACAGCTACATCCTAAGATCAGGCCTGAGAGGGCTCTCCATTGGACCCCATGTCTCCACCAGAAGACACTCTCCAAAGCTGCAAGGACCCGCTATTACAGAGAACACCAGTCAGACAACACCATAAGAACGAGGTGAAATTAAATGAAAACCCCCTTTTTTTAAACTCGACAGAAAATTTAAAGATTTGAATGAGAATGTTTATAAGAACCTTTACTAAATAAACTGAGGGCTAGCCTCACCCTGTGGATGTTATTTACAGTGGATACTTAAGCAGGTATTTCAGTAGAACGCAAAGAGGGCCAAGAGACATGGAAAACGAGGAATTTGAGGCTCTGTTCCCAGCTTTCCTGTAGGATTTGGGATAAGAATTTGCCCCTTCCTGCTGTTTTTCTGGCTCACCTGCCTACACGCGTTCTTAGCAAGCTGGCACAGGGCCCAGCACAGACGGACATCCATCCAGGCCCTGCCATCGCACAAATGATAACAGCAATAACGCTAACAGATGGCAAGTCTGAAAGGAAACCGCTGCCACCGAGGCAGGCTAGCGGACAAACATCCCGGCCTTGGCAGCTGGAACAACGGTAGCACAAATGGAACATGAACAATTTCCTCCCTGCCAGCAAAGCAAATAGCTCCAGGGAGAGCACGGGGAGAGGAGCTGTCAGCCTCCCCTAGGTATCAGAGGAGCAGAGGCCAGTCAGTAATCCCAAGTAAAGAACAGCTTCTTATTTTTAATACAGAATAAACCCCCAAGAATCTAAACCCGGGTACACTACCACGCTGGATTAGCTGCTCCAGCGCCCACCTCCTCCTGACCTTTCCTTGAAAATAACTGAAGGGAGGCAGGCAGGAGTTTAACTGTAACTGAAATGTGTGCATAATAGCGGGTGAATCCCTCGTCACAATACAATGCAGATAGGACAAATGCTTCGCATTCTTCCTGCTCTCTTCTTCACAGAAGATGCTAATCATTACTGTAGTGAAATTCCTCCCAGCTCCAGCCCCTCTCTGGGGATTCAGCCTCTTTCTGCCTTCAGATGTTTGTTTTCTTCCAGTCATGTTTAAAATATTCTGCAGCCTTATAACATTTACGTCAGGCCCAAGAGTGCACCTCCCAAAATTTTCAGTAGCAACAAGGCTTGAATCTCCCTCTCACAACTACGTAAATGCAAAGAGTTAGACCATTGCATCAGCCTCAGCAAAGCCAAAATCTTGTAAATATTTACTGGTAATTCACAGTAATACACCCATGAATAGTGCCAACGAGTTCAGTGGGACTGCTTCTAGGAGAAGGAGCTGTGGCAGAATATCAGAGCAGCTCCCAGACTTTTTTAACAGTAGTTCATTATGGCTACAAAGGAAATAATAAAGGACTAGGACAGATGTATCCGTCATATTACATTTTCTCAGTTCCTAGTAACATCCAATAGCACTGGCAGTTCCTTTTTAGTGACAGCACTCTTAATATAGCAAATGTTGTTTTTATTCTTGAGGAATTTATCAAATGTCCTTATTATCACTCCAGTGGGTACAAGATCTCTCTCCAAGCAGGAGTGTCGAAACGGCTCCGTCATGACCATTTTCTGCCATGCCTTCTCCTTCATCTCTACTTGCAGATTAGCCTGATGTTTAAGAGCCTAAACACATAGGGTTTGCATATGGATGGTGCAGTAGAGATATGATTACCAGCTTTTCCTATCTGCAGCAACCTGCTGTGCAACATGCCTCTGGCTCTGGTATAAGAAAACTGATGAATGCAAAACTGTCATGAAAACACACACAGTAGTGAACACAGCTGTCAGAGGGGAAAAAAAGATTTCTACATCCAGGGCTTGGAGAGCAATCTATTTTCATATCCCCAAACTTCGAAAATGCACCGACCAAGAGAAGTTAACGAGAGGCCTGCTCAGCCCTTATCACCCTATTTCTTTTCCCTTCTCTTCCTCCATGCTCCTCATGTCCCCTCCCTCTGGCAGTAAAACCCTGCACTCATTTCCTCAGACACAGCAGAAACAACACAGATAGGCAGCACATTTTCCCGTGCCAGATGATTTGCACTCAGAAGCCCATTCCAAAACGCATTCTCTAAACACCATCTCTCCTTGAAACTCTGCAGTGGAAAATGTCCCACAGGTGATCCCTCTAAACCTGCTTTTTCCCTCAGTCTCATTCGTGGAAGGGGCAGGAGTGGGCTGGGGGGGGGGGAGCTGCACATTCCTGTAACTGCAACTAATAATGAGAACGCCCCTGGCATTTCTCAGCGAAAACCTTAATATATTTTGACAGCGAGGATGCATGAGCACTACTGCAGCTTCACAAGCCTCCGTTTCTGTGCGTAGGGCCTAGGAACTGGCACGGTCTTAGGGGAGCACTCAGAGGTGCAGGGCAGGGAGATCTGGCTTGTCATGGGGGCAGCAGGCAGGCTGGGCAGGATTTTGGCTCCTGCCTTCCGTGTGATGGGAGGATTCAGTTTCCACAGAAACAACGGCCTGCTGCCCTCCCACCTCCCCAGGACTTACATTCCACAATTGCTCAAGCGAGTTACGTTTCCCCCCACCACCACCCAAGGCTTTCATTTCCCTCGTGTATGATTTTTCGGTGCTCCAGTAGGTCTGTCTTTTGCAGCTTCCAGCAGCCTGTTCCGGGAGCCAAGGGGGCCCTTGGGAGGCTGCACAAGGAAGGCTCTGGTCGTGCTTTCCCCGTGACATCACGCCACAAAAGACACAGTGTTCCCTGTCCCCATCTGACTCGTCTTTGCCGAGGTCCCCCTTTTCCTCGCCTGTCTCTGGCGATCAGCTCACGCATGCCTGGCTTTACATAACAGAGCAGAGCTGTGTGCGAGAGAGAGGCGCCCTGCAAAGCACGAGCGCGGCCCACAGAGGAAACGTCAATCCCATTTGTGATGTACAAAACCTGGATCCATCCTGCTGCGGAGATGCACGTAGCCCTGAAAACCGCCACACCTGCGTATGCCTCTTCTCTGCCTCAATTTTACCCTCGTACAAAGCAGGGAGCCTCTTCCTTCTCTCTTCTTGCAGAGACTATCTCTTTCGCCAGCAAAAAAGAAAGCAGAATGTACTCAGGAATAGGGTAACCGTGCAACTGCAAACTGCACTAACTATTCTGGGGATGCGTAGGAGGATCTGGAAAGCAAAGCCAGCTCGTTTCTGCAGCTGATCAGTCTTCAGCACAAGTGTTCCTTTAATTCTGTGCATTCAACATTTGTCTGCCTAAGAACTACGGGAACGAATTCTGTCCTTTTTAGCACTGCAGAACATTTTCCCACACAGAGATGGGGCCAAATTCTCTCCGGTGCACGGATTTGGGCAGGTTTCCTGAGGTACATGGGCCCAATATGTTGCTGCCTGTGTTTGGGAGGACCCAAACCATACAGCTGGGGCACACATGCCCCGGGAAGGGCTGTCAATGGGCAGGACACATGCGCCCAGGCTCAGCACCACGCTAGCACAGTCCCCAGCTCTTAGATCACGGCTGGCGCTGGTCCTACCAACACAGGGGCTGGCAGGTTGAGCCACTGCTTCTGCTTTTGGGTATGGGGATATAGCACGTGGCACAGCTTTTGTCTCCTGCTGAGGTCCCAGTGCATCTGCTGGTGGAAGGGACACAATTTAGCATCCACCCACATTTAAATACCAGTCGAGATTATTCCCATTGCTGCAAAAAGCTTGCTCCAACACTCCGGGTAAGCTTCCTTCTCCCTGCTTGAGTTCGCTTATTGGCATTGAGATGTTCATCCAGCCCTCAGAGGTTTTCTTTATACCCACCAAGGTTTATAAGCACCTTGAGAGAAATGGCTTGATCATCATTTTCAGTAATACTGTTGGACTGACGTGGTGGCAGAGCCTCAAAAGCCACACTCACAAATTAAGATCTCCTTATAGCACATGATGCTGAGACAAATAAGACCACAAAAATACCATTAGTTTCATTAATTATGTCACCAAATTCTCCAGACATCTTGGAAGAATCTTCCATTGGAATGCGACATCTCTTCTGGCTTGGAAAGATGGCAATAAATATAATCTCTTAATTAGAATTGTATATAGTATTGTATATAGTTGTGGAAGACACACTGGCACCTCCTAGAAAAAAAAAAAAAGCACATTAATGGTTCTGCTTCAAAGTACTAGTAAATAATGCCTATTAGTCTCATTGTTTTAAATGAATGTTGAGATCTTGTCTGTCCTAAACAAAAGAGAATTGAGAGGAAATGCAACAAAGTGATACTGCCCTCTCTGGGCAGAGCATCCCTAAACTGGAGAAAATAACACATTATCGTTCACAAGCACCTTGATAAAAAAGCGCTAATAATCATTACTTCATACGTAACAGATGTTGGTTACACATTCAGAATAGTATCTATTAGGTAAAGGGACTGATGTTTTATCCTTCTTTTTATTGTGCTGAAAATCTCTCTCTAATAGTAATGATGTTTTTCAACCATAGACAAAACAGCACAATCCTCCTACTTCAGCATCAACTCTTACATTCTCTGGCAGGCTCACGAACTGACCACACTGCAAATTTAATCCCCTTTCTTGCACAGCTGTTAGCTGGACTAACATTACAGGGACCATCCCACTCAAATACGAATACAACAGCTTCAAGAACCTGTTCTCACCATCCTAGTTGCATTATCCAGTGTGAGTTGTTCCAAAAGCAGAACTCCATGAAAATTCTTTTCTAAAACCTTTTCAGTTTGGATGAGACTGAAATCAAATTAGAAATTCCTTGAGGGATTCAGCAGTTCACCAGATGTATTGAAAGAAAAGAAAGAAAAGAAAAATATTTTCTACTTTTGGTTCATTGTTCCTTTGATAACTGAGCTGGATTTTCACCTCTGTTACAATCTGAGGTTGATACAAGCGTGTGCTATATGCTTGATGCATAGCCCAAAGTCTGCACCCCACAAACCAAGGATGCAGCTCTCTTCTTGTTGACCTGAGGCAACTGAGGCATAGCACAACCGAGTACAAAGAGAGAAGGAGCACACAGGTCATAACTCCAAGGCTAAGTCATTGAGTAATGAATCCCGTGAATATATTCACTAATTTTATGTTACAGTCTGTTTAGGTTTGTTCCATTTCTTCCTGTCTTAGCAGTATTTTTAACATGCTTAATGCTTTTAGGAAAATTAACAAACATGCCAAAACAATGCAAAGTTTATCCTATTTTATTAATGTTAGCATGAGGTAATCAGAAAGAAAGGATAGTAAGTCAGGTCTACAAGATAAATATGAAAAAGCTGATATTAAATAAGTTTATTTTACTATGGACAATGTTGACACATATGCTAAATATACTTCAGAGTTCATTCTGAAACCATTGTCCCTTTGCAGAGGTAAAGGGAAGAATGATGGCACAATTATCTGCTCAGAGAAAGTCCAGAATTGCAAAAATGAAGTGGATAGAGTTAATCAAAAATTCAGAAGCTCAGTGATTTGTGTCCTTGTGAAAGCCTTTCATAGGATGCTATTTTAAAAACAAAATAGGAGCTGCATAAATATGTAAATGAGATATCCAAGAATGAGCAAGCGAGAGAAATATTATTGCTACTTGTCGGCTAGCCTGACATATAATATTAACAAAAACAAGCTCAAAGTCGTATACGGCCCTTGTGTGCATTTTTAAACACAGATGTATAACTGTAAGTGTGTGTCTATGCATGTAAATAAGTGATAAAAATATGGATGGCAGCATATGCATTCAGATTAGTTGGCATCTCTATTCAAGGAGCACAGAAATCTGTACATTCAATAATTTCTTTTTAAATTCAAAGGATGTTTCTTCTCCAACTTGTCTGCATATTCTTAAGCACAAAAGTAACTATTCTGAGATACCCGAGATCTTCAACTTCATTGCTCTTTTTCACATTTTCTGCCAATAACTCTGTGTTCCCTCTCAAAAGATTTCACACATGATATCTTTGTGTCTTGATCTTACTATCATATTCTTCCACAACATCCCTAATGCTTGTTTTCATTGAAAATGAAAATTTTGTATCAAGAGGCTGTGGGGTTAATTGAGGAGTGGAGTTGTGCTTCTTGAAAATGTTACCTTAGGCATTGATAAACTTCTAACTTTTCCAAGTTTAGCTCACAAATCACCCTTCAAAATCCAGATTTAGTGTAACTAAACTGAGTGTAACTGCTTAAATTGCATGAGGACCCGACAGGACCCTAATAGCTGTTAATGGCCCTGACCAGCCTCACCTGTGGCCTCTGCCCACTCCCTGTCCATGCCTTGGGACACAACTTGGGCCATCAGTCCCTTTCTCAGCTGTGTTGGAGAAATGCTGGTCTCCAGCCCAGACACATCCTAACCATTCCTGGCCATGGATCCCATTGATCAAGATCTCAAAATGTAGACTGATTTTCCAACTTGACCTCAGTCCTGCTTCATCACTACGGACATTCTCGATGATTACTGGACCTGATCCCAAGCCTGTGGATTGACTTTCTTGCCTGACCTCAGGCTTGGCTCATTGCCATGATCTGCACCCTTCATTGGACCTAACTGTCACCTCTTGGTCTGCCCCGTTCATCTCTTTTGGGTACTGTGCTGGCACTGGCCAGGGAGGTTCCTGCCCTGCCAGCTATGTCTTTTCCCTCAGCTTTCTCTCCCTTTTCCCTTCCTTTGGGGAGCTGCTGGCCCTTGGGGCAGCCTGGCAGCATCATCTGTGCCGATCGGTAGTATCTTTCTTCACAGCTGTTTATGCTGCAAAAGTGAGAAACTAATAATAAAGAAGAAAACTGAAAAGCACATCATTAAAAAGGCAAAGGGCAAGAAGCTACAGGAGATCCTTTTGCAATGACTTTCTTGGAAAAAGAATAAAACAGCACTTTGAGAATGTAATAGACAGATGTGCTAGAGTGCCTGATAAGAAAAGATCAGAGGCACTGGCAGCACTCAACTGAGATTACAATATTGTAATAATTACTGTCAGTTCTGGAGAGGAATAGGTCAAATGAAAACAGACATTTACAGGGATGCTGAAGGACTAATTGGTCTAATTTTTTTAACAAATATGAATAATGAAGACATATTCAAAGGGAAGAAATACACAGATAACTTGACTTATAAGCAAAGAAATACAGTGAAGTGGAAGCTAAATATTGACCTGGAAAGAGAGATGATAGGGCGCAAAGTTTTTATTAGGAAACTTCTTTGATTAAATTAACAGTGCACAGACACATCTCGATTTTTTTTTCCAGTTTAGGAATTCTAGATGTCTTCCAATATAATAGATAAATCAGTCTAAGCTTTTATTGGGCAATCCATTATAACCAGCTCACTCTGTGAATCCTCTATGGATTATCTTTGAGGGCAAAAAGGTACCAAAAGATATCTTACTTTGCAAGCAAAATGTCCTCTCCTTTTCCCATAGGTCGCTAACCAAACTAAACTTCCTCTCCTGCCTCTCTGGAGCCCTCATGATTTTCTCCCATCAATTTAATTAGGTCTCCCATGGAAAGGGATGATGTCTAATCTTTAGCCACAGTACCAAATAACCTCAAAGTAGGCATCACGTTCGATAATTGAAAGACCAAATCCTGGATGATTCAATTTTAAGGCTTACTGGTCCAAATGAGTTAGTAACCTCTGGTCCAATATGGTTATTTTTTTTTTTTTCCACACTTCAGTAAAACTAATGACACGTTCACACCATTTACCACAGACTCCTACCAAAGGGATCACATTGAATCTCTCCTTCCTGTGAAAGGAGGCAGCACTGGGCAAGTCTGGGTACTTGGTACAACCCAACAAGGGTGACCAGAATGCAGATCCCCCTCTACCCTTACAGATCAACTGTGATTCCAGTCCTCTTTCTCCCCTCCACACATTTTGCATTAAGATGAATGGGGATAGGAAATGGTCCTTTGTATGATGCCTTCATGCTCTTTCCAGAGCAAGGTATGGTACTGTCCTTATTCTTTAAGGTCCTCAGGCCACTCTTACACTTTTGGCTGACAGTACTCCATCTTCTTCTCATTTTTCTGGGAGATGTTGTGCTCTCTAGAAGAAAAGTGATTTTTCCACTTCAGATTATCTGGGTTTATTCACTTATTTTTTTTAGAAATGATGTATTTAACTATGTACATACCCTTTTTATATTTGCTTTCCAGAAGCTTTTATTCATTTTGTATTTGCTTTTTTTTTTCCCAGCAAAAGAATTTTGGAAATTTTGAGTACATATGTGACTTCGGTAACCACACCTTCAGTTCTCATGCAGCTATTCATCACTAAAGGTAATTCACACTCCTCTAGTCAAAGAATTAAGTTGATCAATCACAACTTATCTGTAAATCCAAAACAGAAAATACGACTTTCAGGAGACTTTTCTTGTAATCGATCCCCTTGGTGGAAAATTTTAAGTACTCCTCAACTCAAAACACATCCATTAAAACCTTAATATGCAACAAGGAGAAGAAAAAATATTACAGCAATTTCAAAATGTTCTTTCCACTCATTTGATAAATAAATAAGAATTAAAATGCTGCTTCCCACAGCAGATAAGTCAGGAAATAGGAAACAGTCCAAAATTTCCTGAGATGGTCTGTAGAAACTGCATACTCGGACAGAATTTGAGAACAAAATGGTCAAAGTTGTTTTTGCATTGTTCATTAAACCAGATGATTTGTGCAAACACAATCTCACAATGAAATTACTACATTATTGCAACAACACTGATTCGCTTTGCAACAAAGGGCCTTACCTATGGCTGGGAAATTCCACTGCTTACACAAGAAATGTTTTATATAACATGCTTCTTGCTATTGCAAAAACACAGCCTGGCATTCTTTTCCATTTAAAAAGTATTAATTACTTGCAGTGGGTCTTCTAACAGCAGCCAGAGACAGACTGAAAATGTTGAAAGGACCTTATGGTGTCCTGATGCTACTACATGTATCCCATATAGCAGACTGGGAGGAGATGACTATGGCTTTGGAGTGACACGAGGTTCACAAGCTCTGAAGTAGAGCCCCCAAGCTAATTCTCTGTCGCACAAGTTGTGGAAGAGGGGCTGTATTTTTCATGGCAGATGCTGTGCTCCTGGGATGCCCTATGGCAAACCCAATTGTAAACCCAGCCACGGATTTACCTCACAGACACATCATACATAAAGCCAATGAGATTTGTGGCCTTTGGATCTCTTCTAGAAACCTCTCCATCTCCTCCCTTACTTTTGATAGTATCTGGTATGTGTCTTATGGCTGTGAAATTTTGGGATAGCATTTGCAGGGCCTAAAAATTTGGTATGGTCATGGTCTGTAAATTTTACATGTCTGTAATCTAGTACTAGAATCCCTCTTGGATCTGTGATCTTCCAAGCAAAATCCAAGGGATCTGACTCACTCCTTCTCATGATCTGCCTTCTCTCAGCAATGCAAGCTTGTGTAGAGTCTCATGTTGGCTCCCATAAAAATAAGGAATAGTTTCACCATATTTAGCACCCTTGTCCCCTTGGCTGTCCCCTAGGACGGGCTCTGCCCCATCCACTGTGAACTAAATTCTGCCACAGGGAGAACAGAAGAGCTGAGAGTAGAAGTGTTAATGGCAAGTGCTCACAGAGTCAAGATGTTCAGATGGGGCCCCATGGCAGCAGGGAGCCTGGACTTCTAAGCAAGAAGTTTGGGATTTGCTCCATAACAAACACAAAAAGAGTCTTCAAAAATCTTAAACTCTCAGCTCCTGAGCCAAACATACCTCATGCCATTTATTCTCACAGCTAGCTTCAGAGAAATATTATGATAGAAAATCTTCCAAGTCTGTAGAATTGGGCTCTCAGCCAAGCTGAGTGAAATTCCAAAAAGCAGCTTCTCTTCCATATCTTCAGTCCAGTAATAAAGCTATAGTGAGAGGAGGATAGGTTTGCCCACCATTGTAATTATCCTGGACCTGCTGATATGTCAGAATGAGGCATGTAGATAATAAATGCTGCATTCATTCTCTGCCTCTCATAGCAAACTGTGGTCTTCCTAGTACTTGCATAGTTTAGAAGCTTGTGAATGCATGATGTACTTAGAGCTGGGATTACGTTAGAGGTAAAGAGAGAGGAAAACTGGGACATGTCCATGAGTACATCACCCCTCAGCCTTCCCCATGGGGAAAAATCCAGAATACCCAAAGAAGCCTTGATAGCTTTTGCAACTGTGGCAAATGACTGCATAGGAAGATTCTTGACAGCGTTACTCTTTGCTCCTGGCGATATGGGAGGGCTCGTATTTCCACACGGATGAACTCTTCTTGCACTACATTTCCCATGTGCAGCTGTAGAAATGTCTTCAGCATCATGATGCTCTTTTATTTCTGCTGCTTCTTCCCAGCAGCTTCTCATCATGGAAATTCAGGCTAGCTGCATCCCAATGCAGATTTTTTCCCTGCTTCTGTTTGTTTATAACAGCTTCCAAGATTTTAGCAGAGCCAAGGAATGACTGGCTGGTTTTTTTCAGTCTCGGATATTGGCTTGGAAGAACGTGGCTCATCACCAGCCTTAGCACTCTCTAACTCAGTTGCTAGAAGGACACACCAGAACCAGAAGTATTAGCTAGGAATAGAGGGCTTCTCGAATTAGGAAGTACTGTGAAGTCAGGAGGTGCTGCTGAACCCCCTGCTTTCTTTTATATATCTTTTATAAGTGGTCATAAAACTTCATCCCATTATTAAAGCTCAGCTTAGTCTATTGGGAAGAAATTAGTGTGTACAAAGTCATCCAGTCCTGATGTAAATATAATGCAAGGGATGAATGTTAGGTTTCATGTTTTATTTTCTATAATTGTGAAACTTGGGAATTATTTCCATTTTTTTTTTCCGTGTTAGATTTCGAAAAAGTTTTGCTGGAGATAAAAATCTGCCATAAATGCTATGCCAGCCTCAGAAATACCAACTCTTTCACTTGCTAAACTGAGCCTCATTCATGAAGATTGCTTCTAGAACAATGTGACGGACTATGAATTTTATCTGGGAAGACACAAATAAATCCTAGTTGAAGCGCAACAGACTATGACTCCTTGAAAAAGAAGAAAGGGAGGGAAACCAAGGTTATCCAATTAAGACTGCTTCAAGCCTTTTTGTACTCAGCAACACACTGCAAGCACAGTAGCAAAACAGTCCTCCTATCAAGGTCAAAACGAAAATTGCTACTGATTCATAACCCCAGACACACTAAGTCAGTGTGGAGCTGTTCATGCAATTTTTTATTTGTAGAGCCACCTCAGCCCTGTTGCATAATGCTGTTATTCCAGTGTCATTGATGCTAACGTGGGGCGGGCGCAAGAGCTGCCTGTGCGCTCGTCGATGCCTCTGGTCCAGCCGTTTCCAGCACAGGGTTACACGAGCTGCTTTGTAGCGGGAGGGCTTCAGTGTGACTGAGGGAACTGAAGAAAACTCAAGTATCAAATGTGGCAAAAACTGTCCACAAGCCTAAAGGAGCATTTCTAACTAGGCTCTTGATCTATCTCTTCCCCTTTCATCTCCTGAAAGATTTTTATTTGGATGAGAGAAGGAAGAAAGCAGACATTTAGAATAAAACTGTATAATCATATTTTAATACTAATTAAATGAAACATCGTTTATAAGCACCTATTAAAACGGGTTGAGTCACCTATTACAACAGTGCTTATATAACTGTTTTTTTGATGATTCTTTCCTGTGTAGGAAAATTAAGCACTTACCTTTTCAACAAAGAAAAACAAAACAGAATTGTGTTCCCTTAGCAGTGATATATTCTTAAATGTTCCTTTAGAACAGAGCTCAGTGCCTCACAGAGAAGCCCTAAGGTATTTATTCCAGATAGGTAGGACTGTTAGTTCTAACTATACTAATAACATGGTCGTCACCAATACAAATATTTTAAATTAAAATACCAGACCAAAGCTGTGAATCACTGGTCCTACTCATTACATCATAAATATATATATGTATATATACATATATATAGATATAAAAGAATTATGCATCTCAAAATGCTAATTTTGCTTTCAGTCTCCTTTATAAAACACATGTTCAGTTCTATGTTAGGCACATTTTTTTAAGACCACTGCAGATGGTCAGACCTTTGGCCTGCATGGAAAAGGCAACACAGGAATACAAATTAAATAGTTACTATTTGTGAATTACATTTGAACAAGGATAGAGGAAATGACCCCTTCGGTAGACGTGTTTGTGCATATGAACCTAACAGTCTACAGTCCCTATTGATTTTGTCTCAGATCCCTTTTCTGTTGCAGGACTCAAATGGAAATCTATGCCGCGTCCTTGCTACCATGATTGCCAGAAATCAGGTTGCCCTGGAGACATGATGTCACATTTGCAAAACTGGGGTAGAGAGACCTCGGCCACGTCGTCCTCCGGGGACCCAGCTGATGAAATTCCTCTGTAGGTCTCCTTTGACCCCTGGGAACTCGCAGACAAAGAGATCCAGGAGAGTATTTGAAACGTGAGCTGCTACTGTAAATTAAACGCTTACTAATGAAAGATCTGAGGGATCCCTTTAGAAAGCCAGCTTTCTATTTCTCTGCATGCCTTTGGGAAACACATAATAAGGCTCTTTAGCAGCAAGGCCACGGGCACTGTATGTTTAAAACAAGCAGACCAGCAGAAGCTCTTAGTCTTATGAAACGGTGTGACACTGGCTAACGAGCAGCAACATCCTGGATACAATAACATATCCAATGAAGATAGTTCTTAAATTCACACACATTTCTAACTGGCTCATTCATGTGGAAAGGCCAGTTAATATATCTGCTGGGAATGAAAAGTAGAACAAGAGCTTTACGGGCTGAGCTTGCCGGCACTCTTTGGAAGCATGAAGATCTCTCAGCAGGTCAATACATTATTTACCCTGTTACGTATAGAATTTGCTGCCCTGTCAGTGTACTGTCCTGATATATTTTTACACAAGAGGTCTGATTTCTGAGGGGACAAAAGCCCAACACGGATGACGTGAGCACTCGCACACACACCATGCTCTGAGCCTCGGGATAGGTAAGCGCAGCTCATCTCTCTCCCTCTGCATCCCCCAACAGCAAATTGAGCAGTGCAGTGGAAATGAGGACAGGAATGAGTGAATCGAGGAATATTGACTTGTTTACCATACAGGCTGGAAATTGGGAGCTCTTCTGGAAACCTCTAAAATGGGAATGGGTTGGGGGCACTGATAATGATGCGGTGCTCAGGGAAGGACTTTTAGCTGCTGCTGCTGAAAGTAAAAAAAAAAAAAAGAAAAGAAAAAGAAAAGCGTGTATGCAGAAGACAATAATAGCACTGCTCGTTACAAAATGGAATGTTTTTCCTCCAGTACTGCTCGGCGCAGCCTGTTACTCTCTTCAAAGGACTTGTGGGTGTCTGTGAATGTTGCCCGACAGAGAAAGAGCAATAGACAAGAGAAATGCATGAAGAAAATAAGGCTGGTGACAAATAAGACCATTGTGCAAACTGTATTGCTGCTGGAGAAAGATGATACCTTTTTCTCATTAAATGGCTATAATTTAGGGGGAATGTGTTATCGTTTTGATACACTTTGGTGAATCAAGAAGTTTTCTAATATTCTGCTCATGGTCTAGTCCCAGCTCCTAAGTCTGCTACCTCTCATAAACACAGTCATCAAATGAAGTATCCTCTCTGCAAGGGTTGCTAGTAGTAGGAGACCATCATTAAACCATTTTTAATTGCCACTGATGGAGCTTACCCCTATAAATTCATTTAAGCCCTTTTAAATCTAAACCCCTTTATATCTTCGGAGCCATTATATATTTGAGCTGCACTGTTTTACCAGAACAGTGTGTAAGGCCTTTCTCAGAAATGCTTTGATTCACTCCATTCAAATATATAAATGTGAATGAAGAGAGCCCTCCTTAGAATTTGCAATGAGAACGAATGTTAATTAATCAGCAAGATCTACCAAAACCAGTATTCAACATGGTCATGTACTTATGCTTTCCTCAGGGCATGCCACCATGATAATTAATAATGTTATTTAATAAACTAATAATAGAGCAGAGAGACATTTAAATTCATAGGCAAGGGTAATAAATAGGATAAGGTCATTAGGCAGGTACAGTTGAACAACTGATGAAAGATTTTAAGAGATTACCAAGAGGCAGCAAATCAAAGATCGTCTGTTTTTCTCTTTTAGCAAATAACAGAGAGGGAAAAAAATTACCGATTCTCCACTTACTGGAGGAAAAAACCTTTTTTTTTCTTTTTATCATGTTCTAAAATTTTCATGTTTCTTTACCAGATTTACGATGTCTTTTTACCAAGGACTTTTGCATGAAACTCTCTCTACATGTGTTTGGGGATTCAACATTATTATTGTTATTACTTTCTTATTGGTCTTGGAGTACCTCAGTAATCCATGTACAAAATAATGCTTCCTGTCTTGATAGGTTTACGAGCTAGGTAATTCAGTGTGAAAAAATGAACAGTAACTGTGGCAGTGATTTATCTTTTCAGAGCTAAAGCCTTTGGTGTTTCTGCTCATTCTGACATGTTCTCCAGCTTGTATGGTTCTACTGTAACCTGTAAATAGTGCTTTTCCAAACAGAACTGCAGTCATTCCTGAGCAGGAATGAACAAGCCAGGGTTTATAAATGGTTTTAAGTTACTGTGTCTTAATACATTGTTCATCATCTCAACTGTGGAAACTGATGAAGGTGCAGGATCATTTTACTTCCTGCAAAGTGTTAAAATCATGTTAGAAGTGAGATGGGCTATAAGCAGGTGCACAGGCACCTATGATGTTTTGGCTGACAAAGTAAATTGCAAAAGAAGCAACTCAGCTTTTTTTGATCCCAGGCTCTTAATCCACAAGGTAAGAGATTTAAGAGAAGGGCACTGACAGACAAGCTCTGGCAGGGACTGAAGCCTACGTGTTGTTACTGACCCCGCAGCAGAAACAACAGCAGGGAACACATCTTACTCACGCCATTGCTAGGTCAAGCAGTGCCTGTAAAGTGAGTTCACATTTAAATATCAGGGCATGACAGACTAAATGGTGAGGGCAGTGATTTTCTACTCGGTGCAGCAAGATATGCCTGTAGCTCAGTAATACACATGCATACTGTGCATTAACATGCTTGATGGCATTAAGTTGCTCAGCCTGAACCCCTACTGGAACTTAAACCCCTAATCTGAACCCATCTGTAACGGTTAAAAAAATAAAGCTCTGGGTGATGAAAGTAACAGATTTTTCAAAGAGAACTGAAAGTGAAACAATTCTTATTTTGAAGGACTGAGTACTATAAGAAAAAAAAAAAAGAAAAAAAAAAGAATAATAAATATTATTTCTACAGAAGAGGTAGGAGAATTATGAGAACTAATTTTTGGTAGACAGCTATATTCACAGAGCAACATAGTCAGAACCACCCTTGTCTATGCAACACCATTCACAGTTCAAAGAAAGGTTTAACAAAAATCTGTTCTTTCAAATGACAAGAATGGAAAGGCTCTGAGTCACAGTCCAGCAAAATGAAAAATAGATTGCTCTTGAAGCACAGATACCAGGGTATCTTGGCAGATGATTGTACTGGCGAAAGTGGGAGCGTATGCTGTACAGTGCTTTGTAAAATGCAGTTTGAAAAGCCAGCTACAAGGGCAGAGTAAGCAAGCACTGACCTCTAGTGGGCAAAGCACTCTAGAATTTGTAAAGCTGTTTGGATTCAAAAATAGAAAGTATCGCCTGCGAACGGTCCTTTCAAATCTCATGCTCGGGAGCTCTGCAAGCTACTCAACAGCTTTCAGCCTAAAAACAAAGGACTGAACTGTAAGAAGGTTCTCGTTGTTTCTGGGTCAGGAACAGTCATATCTGTGGAAATGTCTGCAGATGAGTTTTCTGTAAAAACATGAGAAAACTGGGCACATTTTTTTTTCTTTGCTTTTAAGCAAAACGAGTAAGCAGAGTTAAATTCACGTTCTTTTAAAGTTATTTACCAAGTAACTGAGGACTGTTCAGACAGTCTCAATGGTGATTAACAAGGACACAACAGTTTAATGAAAATACTAAAGGAACAGTAGCATAGATGTTATATCATACCAAGAGTCTTAATCTTATCCTTCATATAACCGAAAAAATACAGAAGGGGGAGGGTTTAAAGCTTGCATTTCAGTTATATAACTGGCCATTTTTTTTCTATAGGGAAAGCCCTGTAAGTGTTTTGGGCTAATTCAAAGCATGAAAACAAGTTCAGGCATGTTAATCTGTATGGCTAATCTTTAATTGAAATTACCAAAGTTGGGTGTTCCCAAACAATTAACATGCAATACAGGTTTCCCTTCCTCTATCAGCATATCATGCTTAACTTCATTCAGAAGACTCATTCGGAAGCTAATGAGGACTTTGGTTTTTGTCCTTTCACGGTCTTAAGGCACTCAGGGTTCTGGGAATTATTTGGTCAAGAAATCATGACAAGAGGGGCTGGCATCTGATATTTCAGAGCAGCTTGGTCACTGGTAAAGATTGTCCTTGTTCCTTTTGCTCATCTCTCACAAGAATATATACATATATACTCTAGATATTTCTTTTTTTTTTGTCTCAGAACGACAAAGAGAGAAAGCAAGAGAATCCTAAGATGTGTGAAGTGCTTATTGAATGTCCATTAAAGGAAGGACGAAGATGTGCCAAGCAATGCACCAGACTCATTGTCCAAATTTGATTCAAGAGTAAGAGGTACTTAACTCAGTCTTTGAGCGATATGAAGCCAATTTGTGTCCCAAAGTTAGTGCCATCACGAAAGTGAGAGTAAAACTTATCAGGGTGGCATGCAGTACAGAAAGTGATATTTTGGTTCTGGTCTGTGACAGAATCATCCTGGATGTTCTCAGGAAGAATTCCACCAGTCTCGAGAAGAATCCTTAAAGAAAGGAAGAGAAACAGAAAACAATGGATCTGTACATCTTCATATTCCTTCAGGCACTATCATTCAGCAACTCAAATCTAAATAATCTAAATAATGGCATCTTATAATATTGTAATTGAGATTTGTACTTCCTTGGGGGATTTTTTTTTCAATAATAGACTAAAAATGATTTTGTGCAATCAATAAAAATCCGTTTAATTTGAACATTTGTCTACAATCTAGAAACTACTTTTAAAGCATGAAAGTAAAATAATAGTTGAAATCTGGGAAAAGTGAATCTGATAGCATTCTTTTAAAGCTTAATCTGCAAAGTGCTGGAAAGTATTGTATTGCTGACCGTAATATTGCTGGATAATATTTCATAATGATAAAAAGTGTTATCTCATAAAAATGCATACAGGAGACTTACCGTGTTGCTCTTCTAAGATCAATATAGGGATTCTCAGAGTCAAATAGTCTCACACACTTTGGATCAATTCTGTGAAATTCTTTAGCTGATTCTTGGGGAAGTTTATAGCAGCAAGGTCCTACAGATGGGCCCAGGACCACGAGGATGTCCTTCACATTACAGCCATATTCAGATACCATAGCATTTACTGTGGCCATAGAAACTCCTAACAAAGTGCCTTTCCATCCTGAGAGAAATTAGAAGTTAAAAATTAAATAGATTGCATAAATTTTCTCTTTAATTTTGCAGTAGTTGAAATATATATCATTATTAAGGACTCAAACGGATACAGACAGAACAATTTTTTTATATATATATATATTTATTTTAACTAACACCTAACAGTTAGAGATACCACCATTTTATAGATCTGAAAACTGAAGATAAGGTTAGGATTCCAGAATTCTTTCCTTCCACTGTTTTGACAGTTATCACATACTTTATTGTTTGTCCTGGCCTGAAACATCTCAATATGAATGTGACATAATAGAAATATATTCCAATCAGAAACATATTGTTATAAAAGGATGAGGGTTTTGTGCTATCTCCAAAAAAGAAAAAGCATCTTCAATCTCTAGTTTTATGATGTTTGATGATAGGAAATGTAAACTGCCTTGCATTTTGTCGTTATTTGGAAGAGATAGAAGAAAGCCCAGCTTTGAGTTCTAATATCTTAGCCTGAGTCCCAAGAATTCTTTGCATTGCACAGGGAGAGCCTCATATCAAAGGACAGGATGTGCTAGTTCACATATGATTTTTCCACCTTTCCACAAAGGCAGAGATGTCCCTCTACTTAATTGCCTTTATTTGTATATGTAGCAACATGTACTGAAGTAAATCAGACATAAGTGAGGTTTGCTTGGAAAGGCAGAAAAGGATTTAGGAAAGAAAAACTGTAAGATAATTGGAGACCTGGTAAAGAGTGTGATATGGGAATGAAGTGAAGAAATTGGGGGCTGGATGGTGGAAGTTCCGTCTGGATGTGGGTGGTATGCATGGATAAGAGAACAGAATGGGTTGGAGGAGCAGTGTTGTGAGACAAGGAAGGCACAACTAGGTAAGCGAAAGGCAGCATAAAAACAGTTATAGATTGAAGTGCTTATCTATAAAAAGATTTAAAAAATAGAAGTGCAAAACTTCAATCTCTTAAAACTTTCAGGAGCATAAAAATTCCTTCTGTTCCTTTCTCCTAGTAAAACTACAAAAATCCCCCCTCCCTCAGACAGCTATGGTAGAATTCTCATTTATCTCTGTATCTTTAACCTCAGCTTGCTATGAGCCACATAAGGCTCTCCTGAGAATAGAGACCCGATACACAATACTCTTGTGTAGTATGACTAAAGCCTCTCATAATCACATAAGAAACACAGGACAACTCATCCACAGAAATGTCTTGCTAAAAGTTGTTAGAGGAGTCTGTATTTCAAAGGCATCCAATGATGCCTAAACTGTATTACACACAAGGCTCAGTAAACTCCTGGGGCTAGGTGTGGAAGAAACAACTTTCTTGATGTGAAAACAAAGTTTTGATCGTGTTATGATGATTCACAAATTTGAGCTGGTTATGGAATGCAGGAAGAATTATATAAATGAGGTGGTATTCATAAGATTAAGGTAGTTGTGAAGCCTCCTACCATATCAAGGAGATCACTACTATCAACGCTAAGGAGAAACTCTCAGTCATTCATTCTCCCAGACCTCATAAATATGTCTTTTTTTTAATAAAGTGAAACAGCCTCAACAGGATGGTCTCACTACTTGAACATATCCTCAGGGTGTTTTAACCATATCTGCTTCAGTTTTATTTGTGTTTGATTTGGGTCACATAAATACTTTTTCTGATTCAGAAAGGTTGTCAGAGGCTCCAGCTATATAACATTTTTTTACATAAGATGTTTGGTGAGGTGCAAAAAAAAATGGTTTTAGCAACCATACCAAAGAAAAAAATAATAAAATCAACAAATTTCATAGCTCTAAAAAGAAATTATTTCCAAGATGGATCCTTTTAGGGCAAGATACAACTTTAACAAGCCAGAAACTAAATTGTTACATGATCTTTGATTTATTTGTTCTTGCTCAGTAAACCTTCAGTTGCTTCAGTTAAAACCTCTTCTCCAAAGCTCTCTTTCCAGTGATCTTATCGTTATTTTAATATCTGTGATTTAAAATTCCTACCTGAATGAGCAGCACCACAGACTTTTCTGACAGGATCAGCAAATAGCACAGGTATGCAATCAGCCCCGGGAGCTGCTATTGTAACGCCTTTCAGATTCGTGACTATTCCATCGTAGCTGTCAGGCTCTGTCTTTCCCATAATACACACTACGTTACCATGATCAACCTGTCAAGGCAAAACCAGAACATACACAGTGACAAAACAGTGAAAACTTGGGTTCTGATTAACGCAAAAATCTTATTTGTTTGAAACAGTCTCCTTTCCACCAACTGCTATGCAAGGCAATCATGCACTCCCTTGTTGAAATGCCATGCAAATGTATCAGTAGAAAATCACTGAAGAATTCTGCTGTTTTTTTCTTCTTTTAAGAGAAATTTTCTGATCATTATCTGATTATTCTTCTCTATGGCTAAGTGAGCGATCTGTTAGAGATAAGGAATGGTGCTTCTTCACAGAGTGCCAAATGGCTGATAGTCTTGATGCCTGTTCCTGGAGATAAACTGACAGTATTAATGTTTTATTGCTCTGCTTCTCACAAGTCCTTGCCGAGAAAGATAAAAATAATTCCTATAGTTTAATATAGGGATACACAGAGGAAAATTTGATCAGTTTACACAAATCCATTGATAAGATACCTTGACCCTGTGAAATGTCTCCAGGTTAAATCCTGCAGCATTAGCCAGCCTCCGAAGGTTTTCTTTAACCACAGCTTGTGGGTCCCTGCGCTTGGAACTGCTGAAGAGATTGCAGGAGCTTAGAGTTGGTATGTAAGAGATCCCACCTGTCCTTGTGGTGAATCCGTGTAGGAAGATACCATCTGGCAACACAAAGAAAACAACAGACAACTGCTTTGAAGACAAGACAAACCCAGATTTTACGTGATTTTATGCTGAAAAGAACTGGAATTAGCCAAGCAAGTTGAGAATGACTTGACCTCAGTTAACTTCTCAGTTAATTATGGTGTTTAAATTCAGGGATTCTATGTTTACTTCTGACTCTACTAAAAATAAGAGAATTTGTGCTTTTTAGTGAAAGGACACATATATGGTGTGAGTGTGAGCTGAAAGAGGATCTTTCTGTTATCACATTAAGCATTCTAAACCACTGAAGTCTGGGCAGAGGGGTTTGAGTGAGGAATTCTGGCAAATTTATCTTGGCCTTTTACAGGGCTGTAGCGCAAAGTGAAGAGAAGAGGTAATTCACTGAAGGAAATGAGAGTAAATTTTTAAAGCAAAATTTTAAGGTAGCCTCTCCTGTGTTTTTCTGACAAAAGCAAAAGTATCAGTCCTGAAAATGTCTTACAGAATCTCAAACATCTTCCAAAAGTACATTAAAAACATAAAGAATTTCTAATATACTTGGAAAATCCATTTTTACAGTACAGACCTCATATCACAGCCTCATGCAATTAAATGGAGCCACTGTTTTTAGGTATATATACTTTTTCTCTGCAAGGCAAAGTCAAATACATGTACTGCTATTTGTTATTTGCATTGCCAAAGAGCTTAGTGATACAAATAGAGTGGAAATTTGCCAAGTCTTTTTTTATAGTGTCATTTTCTTTTAAAGTCACAATCAAAAACTTGAAGCTGAAAAGGAAGAGAGACTGAAGGCTTAAAGTCACCTTCACATGCTGGATTTTAGGGAGAGAAAATTCCAAATATTTGGCAAACATCTTGTCTTTCTTCTGGATTAGAAGACCCAGTAATCACACTGCATGTGTGACACTCTGCAGTGTGCCAGGTCACGGAGACTGCTGTGATTAACCAAGCATACAAGAGCCCACGGGGCAGGAAAAATCCTGCTTTGCCTTATGGAACATGAAGGTAACTTTCACTGTCTAATCCCCAGAGAGAGTGGAAGAGATTTTACTCTCTGCACTAATGCTGCCAATAAATCTAGGCCTTTTCCTGTTCTGTATGTGCCCCTAGGCCTGGGACAAATCTGGCAGTCTTTTGCTACATTTGCATTGATACTTCCCCCTCTTAAAAAACATGCTATTACAACATCATGCTGTTTGCTGCCGGCAGAGATCTCCACATCTTGAGCAATATTGTGATTCCCTTAAACCAAGAGGTATGCTGAGGAGCAGTCTATATAAAATGTATTAGCTGAAGCGGTTAGAAGCTGTTTTCCATGTTACCTGGGATCAGGGAAGATCTGAGGATGGTGAGCTCCCCTTTCAGGTTTGGCAGGCTTTGCAAATATATCTGAATCTCACTTGTGATGAGTTCCACGTCACAGGTTGAACGTGCTTGCCCTTCAGGCTGAGGTTCAGCTATCAGTAGGTTATTACAATCAGATGCCATATGCAAATCCTCAAATTCAAATCGGTAGACTGCAGTAAAGAGCTGGGCTATATATACTTTCATCAAGTCCCTCCTGAAGGCAGGTAGGATAATTTTAATGGTGCTTAAGTCTTTTTCATCTAGCCTTTGTTTGATGGTGTACAGAGCAGCAGTCGTAGTAAGAGCACGTACCACCTCCAGGCTTTTCTTCAGAGCCTGAAAATCTTTGAGAGCTGGAAGCAACTCTTGCTCATCATTCCTTTCACCCTGTTCTGTCTGGGAGCACATGACATAAACCGGGGGAGCAGTGATGGAAGAGCATTCTTGAATAGTCCCCAGCGTGGTACACAGTAAATCCTGGAAGTTGTTCTGCATGTTTGCTGGCAGGCTGAAGAGATCAATCAGTACTGCCTCCACCATATTCCAAGCAACTGAAAGATTCCTGAAACTACCAAGTAGACAATAATAAATATAAAAATAAACAAAAAGGCAACAGGGCATCAATAGTCCAAATCTGTAGTGATATTTATTAATATAACTACGTAAGGGCACACATTTAGTAGTAATGTTTAGAGAAAGCAACACAGTAATAAAAATGTCTTTGTACTTCTGCCAATGCATCCAGTATTGCAGCAGAAATGGGAATTATTCTGTATTTATTTATTTTTTTTCTACTGCCTCATCCACTTCATTTTTTTTCCAGGTTAGGAATAATTAAAGGTAATTAACTTCTTTACTGTTAACTTCAGTTAACTTCAGTTAACTTCTTTACTGTTAGGGTGACAGAGCAGTGGAACAGGCTGCCCAGGGAGGTTGTGGAGTCTCCTACTCTGGAGGTCTTCAAAACCCACCTGGATGCCACCCTGTGCCACATGCTGTAGGTGTGCCTGCTTGAGCAGGAAGGTTGGACTAGATGATCTGTAGAGGTCCCTTCCAACCTTAAATATTCTGTGAATTCTGTGAATTCTGTGAATTCTGTAATAAAATACCAACTTTATTGATACTTTTAATCTACATTAACATAATGGCTTGTCTTGACCTCTCATGCTGCACACTCTTCCAGCTCCTGTGAAAGGAACCAAACAGGGAGGTTTCCATGTTTTCAGCTTGCTAGGACTGGAGTGGTTTCCATAATAACTCTGTGGACGGGGTATATGTGTATTTTATACATTTATCTCTGGGGTAGAGCATATGTCTGCTTCTCATTATGGTTGTGGGGATGCTGGACTGTGAACATATATTTCTCATAGGCTTTCACAGGACTTTTTTGCACTTTTCCTATATTCCTACCAAAAGTTTTGAGTTCCTGATTTCTAACTTCTACTTTCAGGGACACATGATAGCATACTTCTTTTATCTGTAAACACATGCAGGAACTTAGCAGGAAAATTAACTTAGTAACTCAAGAAATACACAGAAGCAAAACATACATACTCTGCACAACTTCCTGCTTCGGCTTCCTCACTAGCCCACTGGCATTCCTTGCCCTGAAATCAAGACTCAAATCAGGTTATCCAAAATCATCCTATAATTCATTGCTTGTCTGCTAATCCCTTGTGTACTTCTGGTTTGGGTTATTTTTGTTGGCTTATTTGTTTTTAAAGTTTTGAAACTGTTAGGTTAGCTAGGTTACCTGTCTGAGGAAACCCTCCATCTCTTCCTCCTCCTTTTGCTTTGAGACCTTATTTTACATAACTCGTTAGAAGCATCTTATTTTCTCTCTTTGTTAAGTTTTCCTTTGTTTCCAGTGCAAGCCTCCTGCAGAGGTTTGGGACAAGACACCAGCTCCCTTTCCTGTCAGGAACCCTGAACCAGGAGCTGTTGAGGTTCCATGGCCAAGTACTGTGCCCAATGTGGGATAACACTTTGCCTTCAGTGTTAAGGCTCCATAGTCGTTTAGAGTGCTCATTAATGACCATTTTTTTTGGCACAGGAACAAATTGTGTCTGAGCACAAATTAATACCCTTTCAGGAACAGAGGCATTAATTATTAATACAAATGCATTATTAATAGAAGAGTCGAGAGTCTTTAAGTCCGTGAAATCTCTGCCAACCATATCATGTAACACTTGGGATGATTTTCCTGCCATAACTCCCCGTTCTCCTGTAACTACATGCTCTGGTTGCACAATTACTTCACTGTCCTGCAGAAAAGCTTTGTACTTGAGACCACTATGGGAGGTTTGCTGTCCTCCTTGGCACTTTCTGGTTGACAACGCATTTCAAGAATTTCTACACTTAAATGAGAGGTCGAATATCTTTCTGCTTCACTATTCAGGGTGACTTTACAGAAAACATTCTTTATTTTCTCCATTGTTCTTTCCCCTATGACTCAAAAAGATGTTTTCTTATCTGTGAGTCAAATACTTACTTAGATTAATTCCTCAAAATGGCTGAACTGAAAGTATTAAAATGTGACAGCAGATAAAAACATCTCTCAGGAGAGACTCAGAGACTCCCACTCTTGCTCAAAGTATTATTTTCACCTGATTTAAAAAAAAAAAAAAAAAAAAAAAAAAGTAGAAGAAACAGCTTGCTAAGCATATAGTGTTGAAACAGGCTGATGTCAAAGACCATGACGTGAAGATTTTCTTCTTTACCCTGATTATCTCTGTGGGAGGCTTGTGAGTCAATGAGAAGATCCCAATGTAAGTACAGCTAATAACCCCAGCAAAGATAGTACAGCAGAGAGGTGCAGTGGAAAAACAGATTATTGCTCCACTTCAGATTATGTCAACAGAGCAAGGTTAGTTGAGTGAATTGCTGTCCTCACATTCCCCAGAAAAATACCACCAAAAAACGGGTAGAAGGAAAGTGTTTGCAGGAGTTATTATGCTCTGTTATTAAGCTGTGTGTATATTGTAAAAAATCCACTGGGATAGTTATTGGGATGTCCACACAGAAATCATGGGGTCATTCATCCTTGTATCCCTCCAGTTTTATATCGTTGTGCCCCACTAAGGTCAATGGTGTCTGAGGTACATTTGCTTGGAATCACAGAATCATAGAATAGAATGCTTAAGGTTGGAAAGGACCTTTAGAGATCAACTAGTCCAACCTCCCTGCACACGCAGGGTCACCTAGAGCATGTGGCACAAGGCTGCATCTAAGCGGGTTTGGAAGATCTCCAGAGACAGAGACTCCACAAATCTCCCTGGGCAGCCTGTTCCAGGGCTCTGTCACCCTCACTGTTCAGAATTTTTTTCCTTGAGTTCCTGCTTACAGTCCTAATAAAATATTACAGCTGCTTTGTAAGTCTCCCAAACAAGTCTCTTCTCAAAACAATGCTCAACAAGCCAAGCAATGTTAGAATACAATGCCTTCCTGGCTACTCAAATTTACTCAGACTTAAGCTCCACAGAAATAAATTTCCATGGGAAATCTCCCTGTATGTAACTGTTTCAAAAAAGATTAAGTACATTTATTAAAGAGTTGCTCGTTTAAGTTGCCTGGCAAATACTTGCACAAACTTGAAGCCAAGGACACCCATCACTTGTCTTGCCCGCTCTGTGAAACACTTGTCTGTGAAAAAATGTGGAGAGTAGAACTGGCACTGGCTGCAAGAAGAGAAAATCAAGGGAAAGGATAAATGAAGGGAAGAGTAAAGTTGAAAGGAACATGAAAAAAAAGAAGAAAGTGAATATAGAAGGAAACAGTGAAGTAAATAAAACCAAAGTGTAGGGAAGGACCATATCAGGGATAGAAAATCATGAAAAATTGCTTTCAAATACCCCTAAAATCTAATTCCAAAAGGCCTCTGAGAGATAAGAAAAGATTGCTAGCAATTCCTGCATCTCTGGATGTCATTGGCCACCTTATTTTCTTACAGTGTATCAGAAAATGGGTAATTTTGACAAAATGAAAAAGGTGAGAAATATTTAACAACTGCTAGAGATGCCAGAGAAAGCAAGCAGACCATTAAACATATGAGAGCACTCTTTTAGCCAAATAGTATATTGCAGCAACAGCTAACCTGGAAAAAAAAATCTTAACCTGGATTAAAACAAAAGACTCTGCCTTGCTAATTTGTGGTTATTTAGGCAATGTAGGAGAAACAGAAGTCACCACTCACAACTAAAATACTTGCAGTTTTCATAAGTAAAGTTTAAAAAGCAGGTATCTACTCACACAGGCGATCCTTTTATGCACGTGAGAGGGATGATCTGATACGAACACACATTGGCAGCTTTATATAGCTGAATTCCCCATCAGTCTTCCGTCTGGTTTGTACAAGACGGAAATTCCGCTTCCCAGTGAGGCTGGCGGGGGAACCTGTATTTCTCCTTCATGATGAGACCCTGCTTGGTGGCTGCCACGAGCCACGGGAAAGCACAAAGTGTGTGGAAAGGCACCGATATGATTAATGTCTGGGCAGCGTTAAACACGGAAGCGGCGCTAGCCCTGCTGTGTAACTCACTGCTGTAATCGGATGTGCAAAACGCCTTAGCTTTGACAAACCTCAAAAAAAACCAAAACAATGAGCCAGGGAAGACTTCTGCAGAGAGAGAGAAAAAAAAAAAAGAAAAAAGAAAAAAGAAAAAAGCTTTTTTCCGAAGGGTAGCTGCACGTTCCAGTGAAGGATTTGGCAGTCAGTCAGAAAAACCATGTTTAGAAGAACTAACCCTAACATAGAGGTTACGAAAGGCCAAACTTCAGGGTCACGGGCCAGAAATGAGGAAGAAGCTTCTCCTGTGAAATGTGAAGTCATTTTGAAAATATCTTGCTTAAATTTGACGCATTTTATTTGTTTGTTTGTTTGTTTGTTCGCTTTATCACACAGGAGCCTGAATTTTCTCTACCTGCTCTATTCTGAGCTCTATAAAAATTGCTGGAATATAGGGGCAGGAGAATGCAATGGTCCAAAAGGCAAGGAGAAGGAATGAGGGGTTTGTATCAGCTTGTCCAAGAATCACACGATAACAAATCTATTTTCTTAGTGGTGATTACTACCAATATTTCCCCCAAATCCCCCCATAAAGACACCTACGATGTCCCCTGCCATTTGCCCTTATGTCTCTGGATGGAAGGGATGAGAGCCAAACTGTCCTCCCTTTCCCTCCCAGAGGGAACCAGAAGGGTATCTGTTCCTTCTTACACCAGATGCCAATTTTTATGAAATATGCAGAAAGTACTTCCCTTATATGGCTTTTTGGATGCTGTTCAGTGGGACTGAAGCAGGCCAGAGGATTAAAAACTAGCAAGGCAACTGAAAGACACGCAGATCTACACAAGGTTTTTGCTTCCTTCAATCAGACTACAAAAAGCAAAGAATTATTGAGATATTTTCAATGCAGAGTGCTGAAAAGCACAAAGGAAAAAAAGGTAGGGAAATATTCCAGGATACAAAACACTGTGGACTGGTGTTACTGGTATTATACAGTATACAAACATTACAAATAAATTATACAAACTGGTATTACTTCTCCAGCTGAAATGTTATATATTCTGCTTTTATCATCCAATTTAAAGGCGAGATGAAAGAACACACACAGAAAACAAACAAACAAAACCTCGGAGTTTAATGAACACAAAGTAAGACAAATGAACCCGTCCGTTTGTGATGGGAGCCCCCGCACAGGGGACCCTCTGCTCCACCCGCCGGTTCCCACAGGAGCCGCTTCCCTCCCGCTCTCCCCGCCAAGGGCCGCCCCCCGCCCCGCCCCCGCTGCTCGCTGGGCGGCCGTTAACGGCCGTCGGCGGCCGTTGACGGGTGGGGGGCGGGGGGAGGTTGGGCTCGGCACAGCCGCTGTCTCAGCGTGACGTGAGGGCGGTGATGGATTCCCCGGGTTCTCCGGTGCGGATCCAGGGAAACCCCCGCTAGGAGCTGGTGGCGTTTTCCCTCTGTCCAAAGCCTTCCTGGCACCTCGGCACTTGGAGGGGCTGCCCGGGAGCCCGAGCCCGGTCCGGGACCCGGCAGGCAGCTCTGGCGGGAGGTGCTCCGGCCCGGGCCTTGGGCGGCTGAGGGGGCAAATGAGAGATGTGGAAGGGCAGAGCAGCCTCAGCAACAGCCCTGAGCACCCAAGGGAGAATTCCCTGAGCCACAGTGCCCCTTGGGCCGCTCCTAGGTTGTCTGTCCGCCATGTACTTGAAAGAGTCCTCACGATAGGCACCAACCTTGTGCATCTATTCCCGAGAAATCAGGAATTTGTCATTTACTTGCTAGTTATTCCTGAGAAAGCAGTACCTTATTATTACTATGAAGAAAGTAGTGGCTTTTTTAACAATATAGACTTTCTTCATTAACTTCTATTTGAAGTGATACAAAAATAGCATTGTTTAAAATCACTGAGCTCTGCATTGATAGTCATATCAATTTTTGATTTTGTCAGTGTGACCACTTTTTTTTTAGCTTTTTTTTTTTGTCTTAAAGATTTTGAGGAGTTAACAGTAACAGTCTGATGATGGCAAAAGTGTTTAGGCTAAATAGGAGGGAATCGGATGCTCTTAGAGCCATGACTACATTCACAAGCTGAGGATCTGTCCTGTGAAGCAGCCAGAGAAACACTGCAATACTTTATTTTAAAAAACTCCTCAAGAAAGAGTTTTAATTCTCATTGTCATTGACAATCAGTATCCACCCATAAGTGATCTGTTCTTGGTAATAAAAAATGAATTCCACTGAAATTGTGTATTGATCCAGGCTCTCATACAAAAGTCTTTAATATTGTTCTTTCACTGAGTGAAAAGTTCCCTTTCACTAAATGAACTATGATAAAATATTTTACTTCTCTTTTATGTTCCTACAGTTCTGCCCCTCTGTCTAAAATGGCCAAACCAAATTCTCCATCGCTAATTGAAGTTGTAAAACAAGTTGCAGAGCAGCAGCATTCACAATCCTCAGAGATAGAAAAAAGCAAAGCAGTTCTTTTCCAGTTGCAGGTACTAATCTTTATTTAGAATAGCTTAATTTGCACCATGCTGATTAGATGAGGAAGTATTCCTGTGAACAAGAGATGCTAATCATATTTTGTTTCTCTGAGGAGTTTAAGGCAGCTACTCTGTTTTTGTTGTTGCTGGTTTTTTTTGTGAATGGCACTTAATGCTTTGCCAAAACTGTGTATGTGTATCATTACACATAAGATTTCACTACCGCTAAAGTTTGTTATAGCAGGTTTTAGCATAATCTTTCATTATTATATTAAAAAAAAAATCCCACTGAAAAAGGGGGAAAATGGTGTTTAAAAAGCATCTCTTTTGGCAGATTTCCCTCAATTATATCATATTTCTTGGCATTTTTTCACAAGAAATATATATATATATTCCTTTGGGTTTGGAGTGAATGTATCCTAAGCAGAGATTAAATGCATTTTAATTTTCTAATAGTTTAGGAAGCACTGGTCATATGCAGTTTTCCTTAAGGCTCTGTAGTCAATTATTAAACTTTCAATTCCCATTTGAGCTTTTGAGGACAAGTTTCTACTGAGAGAAATCCATCTAAGTTTTTGGAAAAAACAGAGTACTATTCAGGCGTCTTGGAAAATGTGAGAATGGAAAAGGATATGCCATTTTTCTATTGTAACAGCTTCAAATAACCAATGCATTTGAAATAAGAACTATAGTTTGAAATTTTGCACCAAGATAATTTCTCTTGAAAAGCAGTGAAATACTTTATTCCTTGTGAATGTATAATAACTCACCATACCTCTGAAGAACCATTCTCTTAAATGAAATTTAAGATATAACATAGCATGATCCTATTACAATAATTAATATATGATTGAGCAATTTAAACAGATTTTATATTTTCAAAAACACAGAACTTCCAAATCGTGGAACCCAGGTTGCTCATTTTCTTTCTTCCTCCATGATGTTTGCTTTCTTCTAAGAAAGGGAAGGGAAGGGAAGGGAAGGGAAGGGAAGGGAAGGG